>NW_027509425.1:0-32603 GCF_048541705.1 Temnothorax americanus | reverse complement strand
GCCCTTAAAGGACCTTCGGTTTTTTTTTCTTAGTGGACCACACCCCACATTTTCGGGGCCCCCCAAAATCCTTTTCCCCTTTTGTCAATTTTTTTGGATTACTTTTACCTCTGAAAAAATTCCCCCCTTTCCCGCGTTTTAAAATTTATTTTAAATTTTTACCCGTTTTTTCCCCCTTTCGATTTTTTTTCCTTCCCCGTTTTCCCTTTTTGTTTTTTTTTTCCCGGGGCCCTTTCCCCCCTTTTTGACTTTTCCCCTTTTTTAAAGGCCCTTTTCGGTTTTAATTTCCCCGGTTTCCCTTTTTTCCTCTTTTCCCTTTTCCCTCTCCCCGGCCCCTTTATGTTTTGTTTTTTTCTTCCTTTTTCTTCAATTTGTTTTAAATTCATTCCCCCCCTTTTTTTTCCTTTCCCCCTTTTCCCTTCCAAAAAAAGTTACCCTATTTACCCCATTTTTTCCCTTTTTTATGGGAAAATTTGTAGGGATAGTTATGACAGGTATTTTTGTATAGGTAAACACAATCGTTTTCTTTTTTTATTTCTAATTATTAAAAACTCGCTTTTTTAAAAAAACATGCGAAAAAGCTTTTACATCTTTGGATGTATATATTGAATTTGGGAAGGTGTTTTCCCTTTTTTTAAAATTTAATTATTTGGGTTAGTTCTTTTTAAGAAATGACGACCTTTGAATGTGTTTGAGGAATACCGCAAAAAAAATGGCGGGTTTTTAACTGAAAAAGTTTTCGCGTTTCGGGGACCACAAAAAGCCCTTTTTCCCTTTTTAATTAAATGCATTTTAAATTTACGATTCCGCGCGGCAGTTTCGCCTGCCCGATACGCCGGGGGGGGACTAAGTATTGGGCGGAAAAGCCCGGGACCCGACTTTTTGGAATGGTTTAAAGGCTGTGCGGCGCGTCGGCAACAACCGGCGGGGACTGTTTTTAACGTCGAAAGATTGACGGTTTAAAAGTGAACGGGAATAAAACCCCGGTTTCCCTTTAAACCGCCGTTTGTAAGGAAAAAGTTTTCCACTAGACTCTTTTAAATTTTCCCGTAAATTAAAACTACTATTTTAGTCACATTAGCCACACAGGGTGTTTGAACATACTTGTTAAAAAATTTGGGCAAAAAAGGCAACCCAAAAATTTTATCAAGAGGAACATCGAGTAAAAAGGGAAAAGCAATGAAAACTTTTTGTTTTATGTCAGAATTGTCGGTCTTTTCTGTTTTCCCCCTCATTTTACTGGGATGTTTCTCTTGGTGGGCAGCCTGGGGCCGGCGCGCGTGCCTAAGAATAGTTTTAAAAAATTTTAGGGGCCGAAATAACCCGTTTTCCGGGATAACGGTGATAAAATATTTGTTATACCTCTCGTGGGGTTTTTGGGGTTTTAATGAATCTTTTCTTTTTTCCCCAAATTACATAAATTTTTTTTAACTTGTGGACTCAGGGAAATATTAAACGGCACTACGGGGAAAAAACTGTTTCCAGGAATGTTGTGTACGTGCGGGCGCTTTAGTGGGGAAAACCGCGTGCCCCCGAAAGGTATTTATCCCCAAAATAAAATTTAACGTTTTTTAAACAACACTGATTGCACTTTGGGCTGGGTTATCTTTTTTTCCTTTTTAAAGCCATTGCCCGTTACTTTCGCTCAATGAGTAACTAAATTTAGGGTTATGTTAATAAGTGAGTCGCCCCAGGTATTAATTATGTGATTGACTTTCATCGCTCCCCCGCTATGCTTTTAAAAATTTTTCACGATTTGTTTCCGCATAAAAACCCCGCCTCGTTTCAGTGAAATTTAAAGTTCGCTGATATTTATAAAATGTTAGCGAGATACTTAAAAAGGAAATTTAAATTTTAAAGCTTTCTGTGTTAGGGGGAATCCCAAAAAAAATCATTTCCAGTATATAAACTTTATTGATCTGTGCAATAGGTGCAGCAAAAAGTATTTTTACAATGTAATTAGCAAAAATTTTTTACTTTTGTCATTTGAGTTTTCTAAAATCCTGCGGGAAAAATTCGGTATCTAAAAAAAAACCATTAAAGAAAAATACAGTTTGGGGGGATTGTTAAAGTGGGAAACCCTAGTAATAAAATGATTTGGGATTTCGAAGCTAAAGTTTTTTTAAGAAACATGTGTTCACCGTAAATGGGGGCGCTAACAGAACTTTTTTGCAGCGATTAAATAATGGGAAAGAATTTGTCTTGCTAACAAACATATTTTAGGCATTGCTTTAAGCCCAAAACTTCTGGTTCAGGTTTTGCGACTGTAGGGCTTTTTTAGCAGTCAATGTGCGCGGGGGCCCCAAGTTGGGGCGTTATTAATGTTTTATTCATAGGGTAAATTTAAAATTTGTTTGAAAAAAAGGGAAGGGAGGGGGGGGGAGGGAGGGGGGGAGGGGGCACAATATAATTAATCTCGATTCGGCCAATGAAACTATCGGGTTTGCGTTAAATCACACGAAAAAGAGGAGCAAAACGAGGAGAAGTGAGAGATTTTTCTTTTTTTTTTTTATCGTTCTTTTGTACGGGCGATTTTCAGGCTATAAATTTTGGAAAAAAACGTATGTGGGAAAAGTCATCCGCATCGAAAAGGCCAAGCGATGCCAAATTTGCGTGCCCGTTTTTATTTTTTTTGTATTTTTGGGGCCGATCTTATTGATCCCCAACTATGTTCTACTACCTTTTTTTTAGCTTGTCAATAGAATCGTGCACAAACCAGGTGCCCCGGCTGACGGGGAAACACGCAGCACAATGCATCCCGGAAAAACCCTTTGACCCGGGCCCAAAATCACTAAGCAGGAGTATTATATATGTTTTCTATGGGGTTAGTTTTTAGTCATGCAAATATGTATTTTGTAAGTTGTGTGTCCCAGGAAATAAAATCCCCTTTTATGAAATCCGGGGATCTCCATTTGTGTTATAAAGGGAACCCCGCACCATACAAAAACTCTGATGCAAAAATAATAATTATAGTCCGAGAACCCGGGATTAGAAATTGAATGCCAAGTTAAAGGGTTCCCCAGAGAATCAAAGGAAAAAAAAGCGGGGGAAGAATTAGAATTATTTTTGGGGCGGAGCATTTTGCGAGTCAGGGAAACAGAAAAAGTTTTTTTCATAAAAAAATTTTTTTCTGGATATTTTTTATAATAAATTTATGTTGAAAAAAAAAATGTTGATTTTTATGTGGTATTCTATTGACTTTTTTTCTGTATTTAAACCGCACTTAACGATCGGAAAAAAATCCTTTTTAAAAAATGTACATTTTAAAAATTAAAAAAAGATTTTTCATAATAATGTATAAAACGCGGGTAAATAAATGTGTGAAAACAATTTTATTGTTGGTAATATTTTTAAACGACTTTAATCCAGTTTTTTTGATCCCAAAGGAACGCGCTTACGCTATTTGGAAAAAAACTTCTTTAAAAAAAAACTCGCTTCATTTTTTTGGCGCATAGAGTTTCCCCGCCAAGCTTTCGTCACTCTCAAAAAACTCGCGCTGGGAAAAATTTACATCCAAAAATCTAGGCAACCATTTGGGGAAACCCCAAATTTTTTTAAAGGAACCTAAAAACGGTTGGGTTGTGAATTTAAAAAAGGGTTTTATATTTATTTTAATACTTTGATTAAATAACTTTATGAGAGTATATTAATAACGCTACTCACTGGGGTTTTTACCTGGCAAATCTACAGTTGCGCAGAGGGGGAAAGTAGGCAACCTTTATTTTTTCCCAATTTTTCGGGTTTATTTCCAACTTAAAGAAAAATTTTAAAATAACAATCGAGGGGGTTGATCGAATAAATTTAATTTAAAAAAAATTTTTATTTAAAATAATCCCTAAAGGGGAGGGAAGGGGAGAAAGGGGAGGGGGAGAGAGGGGGGAGAGAGAGGGGGGAGAGGGGGAGAGAGAGGGCGGGGGAGGGAGGGGGGATTTGGGGGAGGCAAAACCTAAAAATTTCGATGTATCAATGTATATGTTATCTAGCATATATTTGTTATCATTCATAAATAACAGATGAGGGTAGAAATTTATAATACCGGATCTTAGACTATTATATATAGTATGTATAATATTTCAAAAAAGTGAAATCTTTAAATTGCGTCAATTACAAAGAGAATATATATATATATAATATATTTTTTTTCTTCTCGTCTCTAATCCCAGCTCACGTTCCCTGTTGGCGGATGAACAGTACAAAATAAAAATATTTAATTAAAATAAAATAAATAAATTTTTCTTGTAAAAAAACTTGGCGTTACTAGACCTTGAAATTTAATAAAGTATTAAAATTTTGATTGAATTTAATATATAAAGCATAAAATATTTGATTGAATAAGAAAGCAAAACATAATTAGGGAAGTATGCAGCGGGAGTAAAAAAGCAGCGCCAAGTTTTTTCACAAGAAAAATATATATGATTTATTATATGTATATTGTATTATATATATGTGTGTGCGTGCGTGCGTGCGTGTGCGCCGCGTGTGGCGTCCGCGTGTGCGTGCGTGCGTGCGTGGTGTATGTAACTATTTATTATAATTAGTTCAACATGTAACGTTTAATTATAATTTTTTAAATAAAAGTATTTAGTACATATATATGATAAAATTAGATAAGCAAAATAACTTGTTGCACATGTAATTAACGTAAAATACATGTTTTATTTATAAAATATAAAATATATTATATTATATTTAAATATAATATCATAAATCTGCAAAAAATTTAAACAATAATATGTGAAAATATAATTATTGGTTTTGAAAAATAACAATTTGATTGTGAAAATTTTTTATTCGTTTTACATTTTTACTTAAAGTTTTGCCTTCGTGATATAATCTTATAGAAAAATATTTTTTTAGAATATTATTTAATAATTCGTCTTTATGATTATTAATAAGGGATTTTTCAATTAGAAAATTCAACTTTTTAAACATATTAAATGACAGTAATAATTTTTTAGCACAAATCATTAATTTTAGCAGCACGTTCTTTGTAGATAAATAAAGATGTTTTGTGCTTTGCAGTAACTTTTTCTGCAGTTTTGCAAATTTTATTACATCAACAGATGGTGACAATAAACCTTTTCTATTTTTCATATTATCTAACGTAGGTGCTCTATTTTTGCGTTTATTTTTTGAAGTTCAGAATAAATTATATCACTTTCCAAACATTCTATACAAATATCACATTTCAACGTTTTTTTTAAATTGTTTACTACAGCACCAGCAATGTACATTAGCCATCTAATAAATATGTTTTTGGATTAAAATATTTTTTTTCTCAGTGTACAATAACTGGTGTTGGAACGAATATAATTCTCAAGTAGTAATGTACAAAAATAAAAACATTTTCTTTATATATCGACCTCAAGCTATATCGATCAAGCCTACTTAGAACTTGATCCGTTCACTCGTTATTGAGATCTGAACATCTCGAGTACTCGCAACTACGTGTGTGAAGTTAGCATCTCAAGTGTTAGCATCTCACAAATAAACTGCAAATTCACTTGCATCCAGCATAGTTCTACAGTTCCTGATAATTTTTAACAATAGTTCTGATGAATTTACTATTTAAATCGCGTTTTTAAGAAATGAGATGCTAACTTCCAAAAACACCTGATAGCATCTCATCTATTTCGAATACATGATCACGGAGGAGTAAGATTCCATAAAGTTCTCCAGTCTAGACACATTCTGTCAATAGTTCTGACGATTAAACTCCGTAGAAAATAATTTATAATTACAAAACCCATCTGATCTCATGTGTATAAAGCTGGCGTGGAAACTCACTAATTGTTTACAATTCTAAAGTTTCTCTATGAGTTAAACAAATAATTCCGACCATTAAAACAAAAGAATTGATTCAAACAAAAAGTTGACTAAGACGACAACTTCACGCTGCGTCTCAATTTGTCTTACAGCAGTTCCTTTATTATATCTTATCAGATTTTGATTTGCAGTTAAAAACGAGTTCTATAAAGAGTTCTGCAGTTTAAAACCAAAAACATCGATTAAAATAACGTAAAAAACTAACGAATATAGTGTAACAAATATATCAAGCTAAACGATTTTTCAGAGTTCTTGCTTTTCCAAGATGGTTCTGTATAATTATGAATACATTTATTCATTTTTTAAAGAGTTCTAGACACTCTCAACGTTGTGTTTTCAAAAAAATTAATACTGCCCGGAAAACGCATTTTAATACAGATAAAGGTGAGATGCTGGACAATATTCGAGAGTTCTACTGATCGTAAAATATTTTTCGCGCAGTTCTAAACGTATTTAACAATTTCCTAAAGAGTTCTGGCCACTACCAGCGTTGTGTTGTTTTTTAAATAATTAATACTGCCCGGAAAATGCATTTTAAGACAGATAAGGGTGAGATGCTAATCGATATTCGATAGTTCTGGTCATCGTAAAATATTTTTCATGCAGTTCTAAACGCATTTAACAATTTCTCGAAAAGTTTTGGCCACCACCAGCGTTGTCTTATTTTTTAAATAATTAATACTGCCTAGAAAATGCATTTTAAGACAGATAAGGGTGAGATGCTAGTCGATATTCGATAGTTCTGGTCATCGTAAAATATTTTTCATGCAGTTCTACACGTATTTAACAAATACCTGAAAAGTTCTGAACATTACCAGCGTTGTGTTATTTTTTAAATAAATAATACTGCCCGAAAAATGCATTTTAAGACAGATAAGGGTGAGATGCTAGTCGATATTCGATAGTTCTGGTCATCGTAAAATATTTTTCATGCAGTTCTAAACGTATTTAACAATTTTCTGAAGAGTTCTGAGCACTACCAGCGTTGTGTTATTTTTTAAATAATTAATACTGACCGGAAAATGCATTTTAATACAGATAAGGGTGAGATGCTAATCGATATTCGATAGTTCTGGTCATCGTAAAATATTTTTCATGCAGTTCTAATCGTATTTAACAAATACCTGAAAAGTTCTGAACATTACCAGCGTTGTGTTATTTTTTAAATAATCAATACTGCCTGGAAAATGCATTTTAAGACAGATTAGGGTGAGATGCTAGTCGATATTCGATAGTTCTGGTCATTGTAAAATATTTTTCATGCAATTCTAAACGTAATTAACAATTTTCTGAAGAGTTCTGAGCATTACCAGCGTTGTGTTATTTTTTAAATAATTAATACTGCCCGGAAAATGCATTTTAAGACAGATAAGGGTGAGATGCTAGTCGATATTCGATAGTTCTACTGATCGTAAAATATTTTTCATGCAGTTCTAATCGTATTTAACAAATACCTGAAAAGTTCTGAACATTACCAGCGTTGTGTTATTTTTTAAATAATTAATACTGACCGGAAAATGCATTTTAATACAGATAAAGGTGAGATGCTAGTCAATATTCGATAGTTCTGGTCATCGTAAAATATTTTTCATGCAGTTCTAAACGTATTTAACAATTTTCCGAAGAGTTTTGGCCACTACCAACGTTGTGTTGTTTTTTAAATCATTAATACTGCCCGGAAAATGCATTTTAAGACAGATAAGGGTGAGATGCTAGTCGATATTCGATAGTTCTACTGATCGTAAAATATTTTTCGCGCAGTTCTAAACGTATTTAACAATTTTCTGAAGAGTTCTGAGCACTACCAGAGTTGTGTTATTTTTTAAATAATTAATACTGCCCGGAAAATGCATTTTAAGACAGATAAGAGTGAGATGCTAGACAGTATTAATTATTTAAAAAATAACACAACGCTGGTAGTGCTCAGAACTCTTCAGAAAAATGTTAAATACGTTTAGAACTGCGCAAAAAATATTTTACGTTGACCAGAACTATCAAATATCGACTAGCATCTCACCTTTATCTGAATTAAAATGCATTTTCCGGACAGTATTAATTATTTAAAAAATAACACAACGCTGGTAATGTTCAGAACTCTTCAGGAATTTGTTAAATACGTGTAGAACTGCAAGAAAAATATTTTACGATGACCAAACTTATCGAATATCGACTAGCATCTCACCCTTATCTGCTTTAAAATGCATTTTCCGGGCAGTATTAATTATTTAAAAAATAACACAACGCTGGTAGTGATCAAAACTCTTCGAGAAATTGTTAAATACGTTTAGAACTGCATGAAAAATATTTTACGATGACTAGAACTATCGAATATCGACCAGCATCTCACCTTTATCTGTATTAAAATGCGTTTTCCGGACAGTATTAATTATTTAAAAAATAACACAACGCTGGTAGTGGCCAAAACTCTTCGAGTAATTGTTACATACGTTTAGAACTGCATGAAAAATATTTTACGATGACCAGAACTATCGAATATCGACTAGCATCTCACCCTTATCTGTCTTAAAATGCATTTTTTAGGCAGTATTAATTATTTAAAAAATAACACAACGCTGGTAGTGGCCAAAACTCTTCGAGTAATTGTTACATACGTTTAGAACTGCATGAAAAATATTTTACGATGACCAGAACTATCGAATATCGATTAGCATCTCACCCTTATCTGTCTTAAAATGCATTTTCCGGGCAGTATTAATTATTTAAAAAACAACACAACGCTGGTAGTGGCCAGAACTCTTTAGGAAATTGTTAAATACGTTCAGAACTGCGCGAAAAATATTTTACGATCAGTAGAACTCTCGAATATCGTCCAGCATCTCACATTTATCTGTATTAAAATGCGTTTTCCGGGCAGTATTAATTTTTTTAAAAACACGACGTTGAAAGTGTTTAGAACTCTTTAAAAAATGCATAAATGTATTCATAACTATACAGAACCATCTTGGAAAAGCCAGAACTCTGAAAAATCGTTCAGCTTGATATATTTGGTGCTCTATATTTGTTAGTTTTTTACGTTATTTTAATCGATGTTTTTGGTTTTAAACTGCAAAACTTTTTATAGAACTCGTTTTTAACTGCAAATCAAAATCTGATAAGATATAATAAAAAAACTGCTGTAAGACAAATTGAGACGCAGCGTGAAATTGTCGTCTTAGTCAACTTTTTGTTTGAATCAATTCTTTTGTTTTAATGGTCGGAATTATTTGTTTAACTCATAGAGAAACTCTAGAACTGTAAACAATTAGTGAGTTTCCACGCCAGCTTCATACACATGAGATCAGATGGGTTTTGTAATTATAAATTATTTTCTACGGAGTTTAATCGTCAGAACTATTGACAGAATGTGTCTAGACTGGAAAACTCTATGGAATCTTACTCCTCCGTGATCATGTATTCGAAATAGATGAGATGCTATCAGGTGTTTTTGGAAGTTAGCATCTTATTTCTTAAAAACGCGATTTTAGTAGTAAATTTATTAGAACTATTGTTAAAAATTATCAGAAACTGTAAAACTATGCTGGATGCGAGTGAATTTGCAGTTTATTTGTGAGATGCTAACACTTGAGATGCTAACTTCACACACGTCTCGCAACTCGTCGCGTCACGTAAAAGAGTCACGGTCGGTCTCGCTCCGCGTATACTTGGCGCGAGACATTACACCGTGTCTCTTGATACTCGTGTAAAGTTAGCCCTTCAACATAAAAAAAATAACTTTCTAAATAGCTCATTCGATTTGCACACGTATGCACATTTCGAATTTTTATTTGAACACTTCTAGTTCAAGCAGTATTAACAAAAGAATTTTTTGAGGGCCAATTTCACATTAGTTCCAAACTACAAGAAAATTAGATTGAAATAGCCTTAATCGATAAGTTTTTGTTTGCACACTCGTATTATACAATTTGATTTTTCGCTTATACATCCTTAATAATAAAATTATAGACAAATATTTAAAAGACTTTGTTTTTAACTTTATTATTGTTTGATACTCTGTCTTCGAACCCCCGCGTCACGCGGTCTTTGTATCGACGACCAATGCGCTGCGATTGTTCACCAGCCAATCCCGCTCACTCTTGCCACCATTGCGCGACCAATCACATGCGTTCCCTCCAAAACTCTCTCTCTATGCGCGATGCGTGTGTGCAGTTAGTTAGTTAAGGTCTGTGTTCCGATGTGGACGAATGCAGTCCTCGCGACGGGCAGAATAGCGCTCATCAATATAGTCGTAGAGCGATTATTAGACTGTTGGTGCGATCGACGAAAGGTGTATAATAAGGGAGTGCAATAAAAGTTGTGCAATTAAACTAAAAGACACATTGTCTTGACCCGCCGTTCCCGTAGCAAAACCCCGGTGAACACGCGTGGAAGGCTATATCGCCTACAGCCTATCTCTCTCTGCCATTGGAAAGAGAAGGAATTAACATTTGGTCCTTCGAGCCGGATACTCAACGAGCTCTCGATCTCCTTTTCGTCGTCACCACATCTAGGGCTAGCCAAGGCCCACCCGTCGCCATCGGGTTGCATCACATATCGACGCCATTCCGATCAGCCGCCGACTTGCGGTATCCTCTCAACCACATTCGAGATCTGCCTCGCCGGTGCACATCACACCGAAATCAAGGAGGTCATCATCACAGCCTACTCGGGCCACATCGATGCGGATCATTTCCCGCCGATCAACCCGGAATCGTCAGCCATCGAGTAGTGGCGGCCATCTTCCCGCCATCTTCCCGACATCTTCCCGCCATCTTCCCGCTACGCAACGGGAAAGCAGCCGGCAACGGACTTCGACAGCCATCTTGCTTCGTCTTCCGCGGCGACCAATCGCATGCGTCGAGCGTCTGCAGTCACGTCGTGTCATCCTTCTCACTCCCATTGCGCTTCGTCAACGCTCCGTAACATTGTAAAGGTAAAGAGAATTATTTAGCGTTACCCGACCAGAAGCCTTTTTTTGCAATGGCTACCGAAGCCGATTTCAATGCTATTAAAAAACGACGCTCGAACGTTAAAGCAGCATGTACGCGTATTAAAAATTACGTTGACTCTGTCCAAGGCCCTTCGCCAGCGATATTGTCTCAAATCGAAGAGCGCAAAGACAAATTGCAGCGACTCTGGGACGAGTATAACGATGTACAAACTAAATTAGAAATGCTCAATGAGGCCGAGGCCATTGACAGGGATTCTTTTGAAACGGCCTATTTTGATTTATCAGCTAAGATGCGGGATTTACTAAGAGCTTCGTCTGCGACACATACCGTTGCGGCGTCCTTGCCGGGAACTTCAGCAAATAATTCAGGGCTATCGGAGCCTTTTAGTACCATTCGATTGCCAAAGATTGATATACCCAAATTTTCAGGGAAATACGATGAATGGTTCCCCTTTCGCGACTCATTTACCTCAATCATACACACGAACCCTACGCTCCGTGATATTAATAAGCTACAATACTTGAGAGCCGCGTTATCGGGAGAGGCAATTTCGGTGTTAAGTTTGCTCGAAATTTCGGACGCCAATTACGAGGTTGCATGGAATCTTCTCAAACGTAGATACGATGACAAAAGGGCAATAGTTCATAACCACATAGGATCAATTGTAGATCTGCCGGTAATGACAAAGAAGAACGTCTCCGAATTACGGCAAATCACCGATGGCGCAACTCGTCATGTACAAGCTCTAACCGCTTTAAAACGCCCGATCAACGCGTGGGACGATCTTTTGGTTTACATTATCAGTTCCAAGTTAGATACGAATACGTCACGCGAATGGGAATCGTCCTTGGAGGACTCAGAATTGCCAACATTAAAGAAATTATTCGATTTTCTGTCACATCGATGCCGAGTTCTCGAGGCTACCAGCAAATCCGGTACTAGCTCGCGTTCTCAGCCACATGGTAAGCAAAAGGTATCGTGCAATGGTGCCACCACATACAAATTGCGAATACTGTAAAGCCGCGCACTTGATTTATCGATGCCCTCAATTTCTGGCACTTCCCATTGCTAAACGAATAGCAGAAGCTCGCACTCGTAAAATATGTCTGAATTGCTTGAGATCAACAGCTCACACCGCGAATAAATGCACGTCAGGGGGTTGCAAAACTTGCACCCGTAAACATAACACATTGTTTCACTTACAGATTACGGGTTCAGAACAAGACGTGTCAAGCGGTGAAAAGAATAACGATAAAGGCACTGCGGCGCCAGCCGCTCCGGACGCGGTCACTGCTCATACATCTAGCGTATCGGACGGTAAATCCATATTATTATCAACCGCCGTTGCCTTAGTTTGTGCCGCAGACAGATCACAAAAACCTTGTCGAGTCCTCTTAGATTCAGGATCACAAGTTAATTTCATTTCTCGGGAATGTCTCAATAGTTTACGTTTGAACCCTCGTTCCGTTAGCATGTCCATATCAGGCATAAATGGCACAGCTACGCGTTCCACAGAAGCGGTTCATGTAAAACTACAGTCGCGACTAAATTCATTTTCCGTTACTCTCGATTGCATAGTAATTAATCGCGTAACCGATAGCGTTCTCGCTTTCAGCATGAAAAAATCGGCGTTTAACTTACCGCGAAACATTGAGTTAGCCGATCCTAATTTTAACGTATCCTCGGATATTGACATTCTTGTCGGCGCGGAAGTTTTTTGGACTCTCTTATGCGTGGGTCAAATCAAGGCCTCTTTAAACCATCCAACGTTACAGAAAACGAGATTCGGTTGGATCATGGGTGGTCGTATGGGCACGCGCGTTTCGCAAAATCAGAAAGCAATCGTTCTTCACACTACTATAAGCAACGACGAATTACATAATCAGCTTCAACGATTTTGGCGAATTGAGGATATTCCCAACAATCCTAACAATTATACCTCCGAGGAACAAGACTGCGAAAGGTACTTTTTAGAGACTGTTACTCGCGATTCTCAAGGACGTTACGTTGTTAAATTGCCTTTAAAGGAAGGTTGGGCACGCAGCCTCGGACATTCTAGAGAAATTGCATTGGATCGTTTTCGCGCATTAGAAAGGCGTCTCGACCGCGACCCTACTTTAAAAGCGCTTTACTCTGAATTCATGGAGGAGTACATCGCGTTAGGGCACATGGAACTAATAAACGAGCAATCGCCGAACGAACAGGGTGTCTATTATATACCTCATCATTGTGTTTTCAAACAAACCACTGAGGGACCCAAAATACGCGTAGTTTTTAATGCCTCATGCAAAACTGATACCGGATTTTCTCTGAATGATCTCATGCTCGTCGGTCCTGTTGTTCAGCAGGATCTCGCATCCATACTTCTCCGTTTTCGCATTCATAAGGTCGTTCTCGTGGCCGATATAACAAAAATGTATCGACAAGTGCGGCTTCACCCTTCTCAAACGCGATTACATAGAATCTTTTGGCGTAAGGATAACAATTCAAACATTGAAGTCTATGAAGCAATGACCGTCACCTACGGAACCGCGGCAGCCGCTTTCGTCGCCACAAATACAATAAAACACCACGCAAAGCAACGTGCGCAACAATATCCTCTCGGTTCACTGTGCGTTATACGAGATTTTTATGTTGACGATATGCTCACGGGCGCTGAAACGATTGGAGATGCTCTCGAGATTCGCGATCAGACTGTACAATTACTCAGAGAAGCGTCGTTCGAACTCAGTAAGTGGGGATCCAATTGCCCCGAACTGCTGTCAGGCGTAAGCCCCCGCGGAGACAAGATTGTATCATTTGAAAAGGATAGCGATGTTCGTATTTTGGGCATTCTCTGGGATCAGGATGGTGATTTTTTCCGATTCTCTTATCAACCCAGTCTCGTTTCCGGTCCCGTGACTAAACGCTTGATATTATCCGAGGTATCACGATTGTCTGACCCACTAGGTTTGCTAGGTCCCATCATTGTAATCGCAAAACTCGTATTACAGGATCTCTGGCAATCAGGCCTTGATTGGGATGAGTCAGTGCCTCAGGATACTCACACTAAATGGCTGCAGCTCAAACTACAGCTACCCGACATTAAGCAGCTACAGATTCCTCGCTGTGTTAAAGATTGTACTCATAGTCAGGACTTTGATTTGCACGGATTTTGCGACGCCAGTCAGCGCGCTTACGATGCATGCTTATACGTTCGCACTAAGACAGGACAACATAAATACAAGTCTGTTCTGCTCTGCTCCAAATCTCGAGTCGCTCCGCTCAAGGCAGTGTCTCTTCCGCGATTAGAATTGTCAGCCGCTTTGTTACTTGCCCAATTAATCGACAAAGTCAAGGCATCATTTAGCATGTCTAACGCGAATATTACCCTATGGTCGGATTCCACCATATCCCTAAATTGGATCTCCTCTCCGTCACGCAAATGGTTGCCTTTCGTCGCGAATCGTGTCGGTGAAATTCAAAGGCTAACCGAACCGCGTCAATGGCGTCACGTGGCATCATCCGATAATCCAGCAGACGTATTGTTACGAGGAATGCTCTCTAATGAGCTAACACAGTCACATATGTGGTGGAACAGACCCCCGTTTCTGCAATTACTCGAACAGCAATGGCCTAATAGCGAATTTGTTTTACTCAACGAAATTCCCGAACAAAGGAAAATTTGTGCCGTTGCTGCACCCTCATATCCTAGCGTCATTGATGACCTACTTAACAAGTTCTCTAATATAAACAAAATTTGTCGCATCGTCGCTTATTGTTTTAGGGCATTAACTCCCCAGAATAAGAAACCGTTGACTATTTCTGTATCGCCCAAAGAAATGACTCATTCGTTAAACGTAATTTGTAGGGTCATCCAAAAACAATCCTTCGCAGATGAATATGATTCTTTAATCAATCACCGCGAAATAAAGAAGACTAGCAATCTTTTGTGTCTCTCCCCATTCATGGACGAGGACCGACTAATTCGAGTAGGAGGAAGATTGAAGAATTCTTCTCTTGCCTTCGACGCTCGTCATCAGATAGTATTGCCGCGACATCACGATTTATCTAAACGAATAATCGAATTAGAACACGTCCGCAACATGCATTCGGGCGTACAAGCCACCATGGCAGCAGTAAGACAAAGATTCTGGCCGCTCTCTTTGAGGTCGACAACGCGAAAGATAATTGCCAGTTGTGTGACCTGCTTTAGAGTAAAACCTATCTCCTCTGAGGCATTGATGGGTTCCTTACCAGAAAGTCGCGTTACCGTATCACGTCCGTTCACGCATTGCGGAGTGGATTACGCCGGCCCGGTAATATTGCGGGAAGGTAAGCGTCGTAACTCGCGTAATCATAAGGCGTACATTTCCGTCTTCGTGTGCTTCGCGACTAAGGCGGTACACTTAGAGCTTGTTAGCGATCTTACCACCGACGCGTTCATCGCTGCTCTCAAGAGGCTTATTTCGCGTAGAGGGAAACCGGAACGTATCTACTCTGATAACGCGACTAATTTCGTTGGAGCTCAAAAGCAAATAAAAGAATTTTATGAATTCCTTAAGGCCGACAGTACTCGAAGTCCCATAAAGCATTTCTTACATGAACAAAAAACTGAGTGGAGCTTTATCCCCCCCAACGCTCCGCATTTCGGTGGACTATGGGAGGCTGCGGTCAAATCCGTTAAATTTCACCTAGCACGCATAATAGGCAGTGCCCACTTGACTTTCGAGGAAATGCAAACTGTTCTATGTGAAATAGAAGCAATCTTGAATTCGAGACCTATCACTCCATTAAGTTCGGATCCCAATGACATGAATTATCTAAGTCCCGGGCACTTTCTGGTCGGGGCTCCGTTGAATAGTTTTCCTACCTCGGATTTAAACGATATAAATGTAAATAAGTTATTGCGTTGGCAAATAATTGAGCAAATGCGTCAGCACTTTTGGCGTAGATGGAGTCAGGAGTATCTCAACACCCTGCAGCAAAGAAACAAATGGCAGACTTCCAAGGACCAGCAACTGGAAACGGGACAACTGGTCATAATAAAGCAGCAAGCGACAGCTCTCCTGCAATGGCCAATCGGACGCGTCCAGGAAATACACATCGGATCTGATGGTGTAGCGCGCTCGGCCACCGTTAAAACCAACAAGGGCTCTTATGTTAGGCCGCTCACCAAATTGGCCATATTACCTCTTTAACTTCCAGATTTTCAATTACTCCAATTTCATTGTACTTTTCTTTTACCGACTTATAATCATTCGCTAATTTTTGTTGTTGTAGATGTTCTTTTGTGTTCAAGTTCACGCGTTAAATCGTTTAATACATTGCGTTTAGATGTAAGAACCGCATATGTGATCCTTTAGTAAGGCTTAATTAGTCATTTATTTTTTAAGCTTGCGACCCTAGAATTAATACAACTTCTCGACCGGTAAATTGACCGCCTATTGAAATTCTTTGAGCATTATAATTCATTTAGCTTAGCACGTTGAAGGCGAACCCTTCAAGGCGGGCAACGTTGTTTGATACTCTGTCTTCGAACCCCCGCGTCACGCGGTCTTTGTATCGGCGACCAATGCGCTGCGATTGTTCACCAGCCAATCCCGCTCACTCTTGCCACCATTGCGCGACCAATCACATGCGTTCCCTCCAAAACTCTCTCTCTATGCGCGATGCGTGTGTGCAGTCTCAGTTAGTTAAGGTCTGTGTTCCGATGTGGACGAATGCAGTCCTCGCGACGGGCAGAATAGCGCTCATCAATATAGTCGCAGAGCGATTATTTAGACTGTTGGTGCGATCGACGAAGGGTGTATAATAAGGGAGTGCAATAAAAGTTGTGCAATTAAACTAAAAGACACGTTGTCTTGACCCGCCGTTCCCGTAGCAAAACCCCGGTGAACACGCGTGGAAGGCTATATCGCCTACAGCCTATCTCTCTCTGCGATTGGAAAGAGAAGAAATTAACAATTATTAAGAATGTGTAAGCGAAAAATCAAATTGTATACGAGTGTGCAAACGATAATCCATTGATAATAATTGTATATGTAAGAAATATACTTTTAATTATGTATACAACTTTTTACAAATATTTCCTCGAGTATTTCTTATAATGATGGAGTATGAAATAGCAGCGTAAAATCGCATGCGAAAAGTTTCCGATTATCCCTCACTTCTTTCAAAATCTTGTTCTTCAAGACACGAAAGCTAGAACATCGGGCTTGTCACGAAACTTTTAATGAAAGTTCGTTGAGTTCATTGTTAAATTTGCTTGGATAATTCGCGCACCCATTCAAAACCGCCAATTTTCAAGAGACCTTAGTCGGCAATTCACTTTTTCTTAAACGGTCTGTTATATGTCTGAATCAATTAATATTGCATCTCATCAATGCCGAAAGTTATCTTAATAGCAATGAAAATAGAGGAATGCATTTCTGGTTACGTTTCTGATTTGCCTTAATCAGTTTGCACTGAGCCATTCCGTTGTCCGTGTTACATCCATATTCATGAGTAAGCTATATTGTCTGGCTAATACACAGCGCACATAAATATATTGTACATACGAATAAACTACATATAACGCGCAAATACATTTAAATGTATTTATATCTATACGTATACGCGCGCGATTGCGGTTGATATCTCAAGGCTGCTCTTTGATAGTGTTTTGTCCGTTTGTCTTTATGATTTGTGAAAGTAGAACACATTGCTTAATTTATTATCACATCGATAGCTCCGAAGACTAACTTTTCACAAACGGAAGTTAAAAGTTATGCTCCATTAGCGCCCATTGTCGTTTCAAACAAGTCATTCAAGTCACGTGGAAGAAGATATCCAATATGTTATTTTACGGTGTTTTTTTAGAAATAGCTAGCGGATCTAGCCGGAATCAGTTCAAATAAATGAGAACAAATACGAATGAAGAAAAATGAAGAACGGAAAATTTGCTTCAATGAATACAAACAGCCAGTATTGGCGCAGCGCTCATTAAAATATTTGGATTTATTGAGACAGGCTGTTGATTTGTATTTATTCGCATTCATAATTTTTCAAGTTTGATCCAAACTATTTTTTTGCACACTAATAAATATCGTGCATCATGCTTTAGTAATCTAATGCAAGAAACAGCCCACAACTACTGATCGCAACGTGTGCTTGCTTTCTCAGTTAATTGGCCAAGAGTTGAAGCTGTACAAAAAGTCGCATACTCTGTTCTTATTGCGTATAGAATGATTTGGCGTGAACGCATGTGATATTGCGTGCACTTTTACGGTTCTGTTGTGTGAAAATATAGGTATATGTAAAAGCATACCTGCATATTTACAGTTCTACAGGTTTGCAACATCTCAATTTTTCTATGCATTCTGCATATGTAGCGATGATCGATATTACTTTCGACTCTGAAATTTATAAAAAACTTTTATAAATGTTCTGTGTGTGCATTGTTGTAACATTACCAGCAAATGGTTTATTATATAAGTAATACAGTTTTTTCTGTATAATTGTAGAACAAAAAATGTACAGTATATTTTTTATATTGACGGAGAAAAGCATGAACACTATTATAAAATTTCATTTTTTTTTTTTTTTTTTTTAGGAATATTTAATGCATTTATCAAGGTAGATAATAAATTAATAAAAATTTGTGTGTTTAAAATACTGCATGGAATAGGCTATAGAGTATCAATTTATTCGTTTTCTAAAAAGACCGACCACGTAATATTAATTTATAATTTCGAACTCTGAAAGAGTTAATTTAAAAAAATCTGGTCTAAATTCAAGATAAAGTTTTATTTTATATGGTAATATATCTGTAAAATATTGATAGAAAATTGCATGAGTTACTATATAGGAAATTGTGCTCACTATAGTTATTCAAATGATAATATAATTAACGATTATATAAGCTATCAATGATCGTTTCAAGAGAGCGCTTCTGCTTCGATCTACTATGCTTCTATTACGCCGTCTAATTAACCCACTTTTCTTCCAAGATTGACGTTAAAAATATCGTCGCGATTGCTGCTCTTACATGCAAATCATGCGCGCTTTTGTCATGTTTCCTTTTTGTAAACCATGCATGTTTATGAAACCATATTTACTTTTTATCATAATATACAATATCGTTTTTAAGAAAGATTTTTTAAAAATATGATTTATATAAAGAAATACCTACTAAGAAGAATATTTACTTTCTTAAAAAATTCTTGATAAATAGATTGTTATGTAGAGAATCGTCGTTTGTAGTCGAAGACAGGTAATAACTATCAAAACGACTATCGACACATTTTTCAATAAATAGCGGATTCGATTTTTTTTTACAGAATTTTTTCTTGCGATAGATGCTTTTTTAGTTTAATAAGTTTAGTGCCTTAAGGGATGAATATGTTTTATAGAAGATGCCATAAACGGCAGTTAAGACGATAGTTATAACGTGCACGTCTTTTTTTTACGAGAGTAAATTTTTTTCGCGATGAAACCGCAGAAGAGAGAAGTGGACAAGCAAACAAGCACAAACCACTGACATACTTGGCTCCTCGGGGGAGTAGTTACCTCGTAATAATGTATATAAAAAGTCTCGACAGTACGTGATGCAGTTTGTGCTTGCTCAGATGAAGTACCGGTTACGGGCTTTTTACGAGTTTACCTCTCGAAAGCGAGCGCATAATATGTCGCCGACGACTCGCGTAACACGCACCATCTTCCCAGCGAAATTTGTGTACTAACGCTTGATGCATTACGCGTTCACGAGCGAGGATTCAGCGAGAAATTTATTAGCCAATTATGAGCGCATAAACTTGAATTTTTACGCGGCTTTTACGCAGTAATTAGTATAGACAGATTCTTCGACTGAAGAAACCTATTTCTTGGAGTTCCACTGATTTTGCTATTGCAGGTGCACCACTCGCTGTGAGGAGAAAGCCTGCATCTATGCGGCATTAGGTGTTAACCCCTTAATACTTAGTATGCTTGCATGAGGTCAACTCGATTGATCTGCGTTTATAAGTGCGCGCGGGTGGTCGAAAAGATCGTTGGTTGTAGCGTGCCTCTTTAAACCTTATTACCCGGAAGAGAGTCGCTATATAAGTGAATAAGTACACGACGCTCGAATTTTTTTTGCCTCGATAAAAAAATCTGCCGTTTTAAACGAAGTATTTTGCTTCTTTATTTTCCTAAAAAAAACCTTCGCAACAACAGTTTTTACGCTAGAAGTATAGAGCACCATGTATATGCATGCATATGTATAACGTGGTGTGAATGAAACGAGAGTGAAACGTTGCTCGTCAGAATTTTCGGTGTAATGGATCGGTCCGGCAACGAATAAAGTGATTATTCAACGGCTCGAAAATGCCGCTGCACGCGGCCGCCGAGCGACTAACTGAACGGATTAAAGTTAACTAGCATTGCAAAATGGTAGCTCTGGCGTATTGGCAAATCTCTCTCTTTCTCTCCTACACGGTTCTATCATTTTCTCCCGCGCGCGCGCGTTCACCATACCTTGTTTTCGACACTCGGAAAACGCGGTGCCGTGCCGGTGCCGTGCGATTAGAGTCTCGCGAATGCCGCCATGTACGCTCGGCGTGCGGACGTTACACGCGCATAAAGTCCATTGTGGACGGGAGCAGTTGGCTGTTGCATTGAATTAGCATCGGATTAGCCGAGTTTAGCCGGCCGTTTCTCTTCGCGAAGGAGACACGTACGGCACTCCGAGCTCCGGCGCGGACTGTAAATTATGCCGTGCACATGGAGAGAGAACATTTCGGCGGCGACGGCGGCAGACAAAAATCTCTACCTCGAGATACTCACGTTTATATACCTTTAATTAGCATACGACTCGGTCGAAAACACCTTGAGGAAGCCGCGTTCGATGTTTCGCAACACGGCTCTCGCCGTGGCTTGGCATTTCGATCCGTGCAAACCGTGCGATCCGCCGCTGATGCGCCGCGCTGATTCGCGTTCGCGGGCTATTTATACCGCGATTAGATGTACATCGTCGCATCGAGGATGATTGAAGTCTCACCTGGTATCGGAAAGATATACCATCGTAATCACTGTATGTAAAAAAACTTGGCGCTGCTAGACCTTTTAAATAAATAAGGACAACAATAAATAAAAATAATTCAGAGAAGAATACAATGGGAGTAATATTAAATGATTATCAGCGTGGATGTGGGAGTGAGTGATATGGGTGTGCGTGACTACGCGGACGGCGGATAATGCGGCTTATAATTAAGTATAGAATAAGTTTATTTATTTATTTAAAATTTCGAGGTCTAGCAGCGCCAAGTTTTTTTACAAGAAAAATTTATGTATTTTAATAAAATATTTTTATTTTGTACTGTTACTTCTGTAATTCTTTGTGGCCATTAAAAAATACACATGTAAATAACTTTGTATTTAAATATTTTGTATTCCCTTGTTAAATTTAAATAAAATTTTTTAATCTTATAAAATTGTTATTATACATTCTTTTCTAATTGACACAATGTAAAGATTTTTCAATGTAGTGCAACAATTATTTTTTGAGGCAATATACATGTTCTCTCTGTAATTGGCGCTCTAACTTAAAGAGATATCATTTCTTTTTTGTAATTGTAATAGATCACTTGAAGCGCGACTCTTCTTTTTGATAAGGTGACATAATTTTGTAACGTGTATCACTTGGGTTATAATTTTTCGGAAATAAAGATACTACTGCTTAGATTTTTTCGAGATTTTTCGAGATATAAAGATCTACCACTTGTTACTTAGGTTTTTTCGAGGTATAATACTACCACTTTCTTTTTTTTTTTAGGTAACAACATATACACTACTATACGTGTACTTGGCGCCTTTTTTTACCTTTTTTTAAAAAAGGTAATTTTGTGTGGATATCACGCCTTTTTGTAGTATATTACGCATTGTATAAACAGTATGTACAGGATAAAGCTATTTGGAGGTATAATACTACCACTTTGTTTTTTTCGAGGTAACAACATAACAGGGTAACAACATAATACATATACACTATTATGCGTGTACTTGGCGCTCATTTTACCTTTTTTTTAAAAAGGTAATTTTGTACGGATATCACGCCTTTTTGTAGTGTTACGCATCTTAATCTTATAAACAATATATCTTATAATCTCATAAACCGTATATAATACAAGGTATGAAGCTAAAAGTGTTACGGACTATTATTTCTAAAGAAAACAACAATTTAATATTTTGCTCAGTTTTTTAAAAATAATAATTTGTAACCCTTTTAGTTGTACACCTTGTATATATTTTTCAATTTCAACATAAAACATAATCGCAATAAAGCATGATTAATGGTAATAAGTCGTTAACTGTAAAATTCTTTATTTATTTTTATTTGCGTGTCTTACTGAATGTTGTTCGCAACTGTATATGTACCGATATCTTCAGGTATCGATATTTTTGATAATTATTTTTACGTCAGACATAATTTTAATTCATCCAATTTTTATTATGTCTAAACATAATTTTTGTCCAATTTTTATTATGTCTAGACATAATTTTAATTCAGCGATTTTTATTATGTCATGACATAATTTTAATTCTGCCGCTAGGGAAATTTTAAGTCGATTTTTATGAATCAAGCTTGAATTCAATGTTTAGGTGTCCCAGGTTGCCGATGACGAGGTCCACATAGCGCGCTCTATAATTTTCGGTGTCCAGGTGTATTAATACCTTGAATTCGATGGCCACGTGTTCCAAGTTGCCGATGACGAGGTCCACATAGTGCGCTTCGTAGTTTTCGGTGTCTACATGTATTAATATTTCGAATTCGATATCTACGTGTCCTACATTGGGTGCGTTTAGCCGATACTTTGCTAGCCTAGCAATCGTGAGCAGTCGCTCGTTTTCGCTCGTTTCCTCTTTTTTGACTTACTGGATTAAAAAGAGAGGAAACGAGCACAAACGAGCAACTGCTCACGATTGCTAAGCTAGCGGAATATCGGCTGAACGCACATATTCAGATTTAAAGTTATTAATACACCTAGACACCAAAAACTATGAAGCGCACTATGTGGACCTCGTCATCAGCAACCTGGGACACCTAGAAATCAATTTCAAGGTATTATTACACGTAGACACCGAAAACTACGGAGCGCAATATGTGGACCTTGTCATCGGCAACCTGGGACACCTAAACATTGAATTCAACATATTATTACACCTGGACACCGAAAACTACGAAGCGCACTATGTGGACCTTGTCATCGGCAACCTGGGACACCTAGACATCAAATTCAACGTACGATTACACCTGGACACCGAAAACTACGAAGCGCACTATGTGGACCTCGTCATCGGCAACCTGGGACACGTGGACATCGAATTCAAGGTATTAATACACGTAGACACCGAAAACTACGGAGCGCACTGTGTGGACCTCGTCATCGGCAACCTGGGACACGTAGACATCGCATTCAACGTATTATTACACCTGGACACCGAAAACTATGAAGCGCACTATGTGGACCTCGTCATCGGCAACCTGGGACACGTGGACATCGAATTCAAGGTATTAATACACGTAGACACCGAAAACTACGGAGCGCACTATGTGGACCTCGTCATCGGCAACCTGGGACACCTAGACATCGAATTCAACGTACGATTACACCTGGACACCGAAAACTATGAAGCGCATTATCTGGATCCCGTCATCGGCAACCTGGGACACGTGGACATCGAATTCAAGATATTAATACACGTAGACACCAAAAACTACGGAGCGCACTATGTGGACCTCGTCATCGGCAACCTGGGACACGTAGACATCGAATTCAACGTATTATTACACCTGGACACCGAAAACTATGAAGCGCACTATGTGGACCTCGTCATCGGCAACCTGGGACACCTAGACATCGAATTCAACGTACGATTACACCTGGACACCGAAAACTATGAAGCGCATTATCTGGATCCCGTCATCGGCAACCTGGGACACGTGGACATCGAATTCAAGATATTAATACACGTAGACACCAAAAACTACGGAGCGCACTATGTGGACCTCGTCATCGGCAACCTGGGACACGTAGACATCGAATTCAACGTATTATTACACCTGGACACCGAAAACTATAAAGCGCACTATCTGGACCTCGTCATCGGCAACCTGGGATACATAGACATCAAATTCAAGCTTGATTCATAATGTGGCTGAAGCTAGCAGCGGGAGCTAGCAGCGGAACGTCCCGCGGACAGGGCCGAATATCATGTGGGTTCCTCAGGGGGTCCGAACGTATCGTAGGTTAATTAATATTAGCCGCTGGGCTTTTCTTAGATATTATTAATTAATGAAGATTAAATTCATCTATATATAAATATTTTTTACAATATTCAAACTGTTTTTTTATCGGTTTGATATAAAAACATGTTTTAATTATTATAGATTATTCGATAAATAATTGTAGAACATAGCAAAGAACGATTTTCTCCAAATTTTTATGGGATCACGTCCTTGTAATAACAAAACGATTTAGAAAGTATTTGCAACAATCCGCGGTTTTCCTTAATTGTTATTAATTTTTTATTGATAAATTATTCAGCGGCGACCAAACGCAAAGAACGATTCTCTCCAAATTTTTATGGGATCACGTCCTTGTGATAACAAAACGATTTAGAAAGTATTTGCAACAATCCGCGGTTCCCCTTAATTGTTATTAATTTTTTATTGATAAATTATTCAGCGGCGACCAAACGCAAAGAACGATTCTCTCCAAATTTTTATGGGATCACGTCCTTGTGATAACAAAACGATTTAGAAAGTATTTGCAACAATCCGCGGTTCCCCTTAATTGTTATTAATTTTTTATTGATAAATTATTCAGCGGCGACCAAACGCAAAGAACGATTCTCTCCAAATTTTTAGGGGATCACGTCCTCGTGACAACAAAACGATTCAGCAAGTATTTGCAACAATCCGCGGTTCACCTTAATTGTTATTAATTTTTTATTGATAAATTATTCAGCGGCGACCAAACGCAAAGAACGATTCACTCCAAATTTTTATGGGATCACGTCCTTGTGATAACAAAACGATTTAGAAAGTATTTGCAACAATCCGCGGTTCCCCTTAATTGTTATTATTTTTTTATTGATAAATTATTCAGCGGCGACCAAACGCAAAGAACGATTCTCTCCAAATTTTTATGGGATCACGTCCTTGTGATAACAAAACGATTTAGAAAGTATTTGCAACAATCCGCGGTTCCCCTTAATTGTTATTAATTTTTTATTGATAAATTATTCAGCGGCGACCAAACGCAAAGAACGATTCTCTCCAAATTTTTATGGGATCACGTCCTTGTGATAACAAAACGATTTAGAAAGTATTTGCAACAATCCGCGGTTCCCCTTAATTGTTATTAATTTTTTATTGATAAATTATTCAGCGGCGACCAAACGCAAAGAACGATTCTCTCCAAATTTTTATGGGATCACGTCCTTGTGATAACAAAACGATTTAGAAAGTATTTGCAACAATCCGCGGTTCCCCTTAATTGTTATTAATTTTTTATTGATAAATTATTCAGCGGCGACCAAACGCAAAGAACGATTCTCTCCAAATTTTTATGGGATCACGTCCTTGTGATAACAAAACGATTTAGAAAGTATTTGCAACAATCCGCGGTTCCCCTTAATTGTTATTAATTTTTTATTGATAAATTATTCAGCGGCGACCAAACGCAAAGAACGATTCTCTCCAAATTTTTATGGGATCACGTCCTTGTGATAACAAAACGATTTAGAAAGTATTTGCAACAATCCGCGGTTCCCCTTAATTGTTATTAATTTTTTATTGATAAATTATTCAGCGGCGACCAAACGCAAAGAACGATTCTCTCCAAATTTTTATGGGATCACGTCCTTGTGAGAACGGAAGGGCGTAGTGAGAAGTTGCAACAATCCGCGGTTCCCCTTAATTGTTATTAATTTTTTATTGATAAATTATTCAGCGGCGACCAAACGCAAAGAACGATTCTCTCCAAATTTTTATGGGATCACGTCCTTGTGATAACAAAACGATTTAGAAAGTATTTGCAACAATCCGCGGTTCCCCTTAATTGTTATTAATTTTTTATTGATAAATTATTCAGCGGCGACCAAACGCAAAGAACGATTCTCTCCAAATTTTTATGGGATCACGTCCTTGTGATAACAAAACGATTTAGAAAGTATTTGCAACAATCCGCGGTTCCCCTTAATTGTTATTAATTTTTTATTGATAAATTATTCAGCGGCGACCAAACGCAAAGAACGATTCTCTCCAAATTTTTATGGGATCACGTCCTTGTGATAACAAAACGATTTAGAAAGTATTTGGGACAATCCGCGGTTTCCCTTAATTGTTATTAATTTTTTATTGATAAATTATTCAGCGGCGACCAAACGCAAAGAACGATTCTCTCCAAATTTTTATGGGATCACGTCCTTGTGATAACAAAACGATTTAGAAAGTATTTGCAACAATCCGCGGTTCCCCTTAATTGTTATTAATTTTTTATTGATAAATTATTCAGCGGCGACCAAACGCAAAGAACGATTCTCTCCAAATTTTTATGGGATCACGTCCTTGTGATAACAAAACGATTTAGAAAGTATTTGCAACAATCCGCGGTTCCCCTTAATTGTTATTAATTTTTTATTGATAAATTATTCAGCGGCGACCAAACGCAAAGAACGATTCTCTCCAAATTTTTATGGGATCACGTCCTTGTGATAACAAAACGATTTAGAAAGTATTTGCAACAATCCGCGGTTCCCCTTAATTGTTATTAATTTTTTATTGATAAATTATTCAGCGGCGACCAAACGCAAAGAACGATTCTCTCCAAATTTTTATGGGATCACGTCCTTGTGATAACAAAACAATTCAGCAAGTATTTGGGACAATCCGCGGTTGCCCGTAATTGTTATTAATTTTTTATTGATAAATTATTCAGCGGCGACCAATCGCAAAGAACGATTCTCTCCAAATTTTATGGGATCACGTCCTTGTGATAACAAACGATTTAGAAGGTATTTGCAACAATCCGCAGTTTTATAATAATTGTTATTATTAATAAAAAAATAATAACAAATATGGGAAACCGCGGATTGTCTCAAATACTTGCTGAATCGTTTTGTTGTCACAAGGACGTGATTCCTAAAAATTTGGAGAGAATCGTTCTTTGCTATCAACCGCCAGAGAAAAAATTATCAATAAAAAATTAATAACAATTAAGGGGAACCGCGGATTGTTGCAAATACTTTTTAAATCGTTTTGTTATCACAAGGACGTCATCCCATAAAATTTGGAGAGAATCGTTCTTTGCGTTTGGTCGCCCGCTAAATAATTTATCAATAAAAAATTAATAAACAATTAAGGGGAATCGCAGATTGTTTGCAAATACTTCTAATCGTTTTTTTTTAAAAAGGACTTTATCCCAAAAAATTTTTGGGAAAAAAATCGTTTTTGGGGTTTTTGGTCGCCGCTGAAAATTTATAAAAAAAAATTAAAAAAATTTAAAAGGGGAACGCGGTTTTGAAAATACTATCAATCGTTTTTTATCAAAGGACTGTCCCAAAAAATTTGGGGGGAGAGAATCTTCTTTTTTTGGGGCGCCGCAAAATAATTTATCAAAAAAAAATTAAAAAAAATTAAAAGGGGAACCGGGGCGGATTTTGGGGAAAATACTTTAAAAATCTTTTGTTATCACAAGGGACTTCCCCAAAAATTTGGAGAGAATCTTTTCTTGTTTTGGTCGCCCTGAATTTTCAAAAAAAAATTAATAAAATTGGGGGAACCCGCGGATTATTGAAAAATTTTTAAAAATTTTTTTTGTATCCCAACGTGACCCAAAAATTTGGGGGAAAATCTTCTTTGCGTTTGGGCCTTTTAAAAAATTTACAAAAAAAATTTTTAAAAATTAAGGGGCCCCGGGTTTTTTTAATACTTTCAATTTTTTTTATCACAAGGACGGGCCCCCAAAAAATTTTGGAGAAAAATCGTTTTTCTTTGGTCGCCGCAAAATTTTTTTTATCAAAAAAAATTTAAAATAAAAATTAAGGGAACCGGGTTTTCAAAACTTTAAAAATCTTTTTTTTATCAAAGGACTGTTTCCCAAAAAAAATTTGGGAGAATCGTTCTTTGCTTTGGGGGTCGCCGCTAAAAATTTATCAAAAAAATTAATAAAATTAAGGGGAACCGGGGGTTTTTGCAAACTTTCTAAAAATGGTTTGTTATAAAAAGCGTGACCATAAAATTTGGGGAAAAAACCCCTTTCTTTAAAATTTCTAAAATTATTTATGAAAATCTATAAAAAAAAAATTTTTTAAAAATATCAAACCTAAAAAATTTTAAAATTTTTAAAAAAAATATTTTATAAATAATTTAATTTCTTAATTATAAATCTAAAAAAGCCCAGGAAATAAAAATTAACCTACTACGTTCGGCCCCCTGAGGAACCCAAGTAGGGCCCCTGTCCGGGACTTTCCCGGCTAGCCCCCGCTGTGTTTACCAATTGCCCAAAAAAAATCGTTAAAATTCCTGCGGCCTTTTCCAAAGCGTAGAGAACCTTTTTTTCCGTTGACTCAATTTTTTTTTATTATCCCCAATTTTTCCCCAAATAAAAATCTTCCTCTGACCGAAAATTTCTACGACCAATTTTGAAATACCCGCGCGTATTTAAACGGGATACCGCGCCCCAGGGCGAAAAAAAAAAAAAAAAAAAAACGTTTTTTTTGATAATCGCGGCGTTGGAGGGGGAGGTTCTTAAAAAATTTTTTCCTTTGGGGGTTTCGGGGGCCAAATTTTCCCTGTAAGGCACGTAGCGGAAAAATTTTTTAGGAAAACCCCCCCCCAATTGGGGGCCCCCCCCTACGACAAGCCACTTAGAATTATCCGTTCCTCGTTTCGAGATCAAAATCTGGGTACCCAAAACCCCTGGCGCGTAAAAGAGTACGTGGTCTCGCCCCTTTACTTGGGCGAGACACTACCGGTTTTCTTTTAAATTAATACCATCTCAAAAATTTAAAATAACAATACAATGGAAAATTTAATTTTTTTTCATAATCACCGATAAAAAGGGTTTATCCGACATGATAAGTAATTTAGAGGGAATCTTATTTACATTTTCAATAATAAGAACCGGGGAATCATATTCTAGTCCAGCTTACCAACTGGGGGCTATATATTTTGATATTCCCCTCCGATTGCTTTTTTTGACTTTTTTCCTGTTCTTCCAACGGTGTGGCCGCGTTTTTTCTCGAAAAAACGACCCTCGGGATTTCAAAGACCCCTTTTTTTTCACACAGTTGGTTTTTCAAACCCCAAAAGCAGAGCCCCTAAGACCACAGGGTGAATTCAGAAACCGGGGGTTATTTAAGGAAAGGGGGCGCGCGGATATGCGGGAGTCGATTAGAAAACCGAGGCCGGCAGCAGCTGAAATTGCGGGCCGGTATTTATTAACCCTTTTTTGCGTTCCGAGATTGCCCCGGCATGTATAGTAGGTGAGTTGGAATTTTCTTTCCCCCCCCCTCCCCCCCCCTTTTTCCCCCCCTCTCTCTCTCCTTTCCTTTTTCCCTTTTTTGCTGCTGTCTTTTTTTCACCTTCAACCTAAGTCCGTAAAAGTAAAACATTACATTCATTCGGATTTAAAAAAAAATTTGGATTTTTTTTTTTTTGCGAAATTAGGTCCCCCTTTTTTTTTTCGAGGAAAATTTTTGGAAATTTTTTCCGAAAAATTAAAGGTTATTTTGGTGAAAATTTAAAAATTAATAAATTTTTTTTTAAAACCAATTTAAGTTTGGGGGGTTTAAGCAAAGATTTCAAATTTTTTTTTTAAATTTTTGGTTTAAGGTAAAAAAATTTTTTTTAAAATTTCTGGTAATAAAGCGAAAAAAAAATTTTAAAATTGGGAAAATAGTTTTTCTTGAAGAGATGGCATCAATAACGGAAAAAAACCCTGATACGTCCTATAATAAAACCAAGAATCGTAAAAAATCGTCCTCTCGGTTGGGACCCAGGGGACAACCCCCCAATTTTACAATCAGGGTTTTCGATAGTGGGGCGGATGCGGCCCATGAGTTTTCCCCCAAAATGGGGGGCCGGGCCCCCAATAAAAAAAAGTTCGGCAAAGCGGCCGACACCCCGGTGGGGCTTCATTTCGCGGGGAAATGCATGGCAAATTGGAATAAAATTCCGCCGTCGCGGGGTTGACGGGGGGGCCCTTCGCTAACGCCAGAAAATGATGGGGGTCACTTTCCCGCAAAATACTCGGCCCTCTCCGTTTACGACGGTTGAAAGGGGCACGATTTTTTTCCCTTTTTTTCGGGTATTTTTCCGAGAGTGGAGCCGGGTTGAATTGGGAAATTTCCCCCGGTGGTCGTTCTAAAAAATTTTATTAGCAAAAGGGTTTTATTCTTGGGGGTTTTTTCCCCAAAAAGTCAACACCCGGGGGTGCACTTTCTCAAAAATTCTCGTCAAAAGCTCTAAACGTAGTTTTTATAAATTTTTATATATAAGCTTTTGCTTTTAAAAAAAAACCCGTTAAAATTTAAAAATTTAAAGGAAAATTTCTGCTTTAAAAGATTTTAAACTTTTTTGCAACTTTTGAAAATTTTGTGTACAATAATTAAATTAAAAAATCATTTTATTCCATTTTAGAGAGCTAAATAAAATGGAAAAAATTTTTTGAAAAATTTGAGCCCCGCAAAAGAAAAAATGTTTCCGTGATTTTTTAATGAACCTGCAAGTTAAGACCCATTAATAAATTTTTTTTCTAATAATGTTGTGCGGGAAAAATCATAGTGGGCCCGGAAACCCCCCCTGCGGGGTTAAAATTTTGGGAAAATTTTCGTCCTCGATTAGAGCCGTGATTCAATTGCAAAATCGACACTGTTGGGGGTGTGCAACGTAGTCATATATTTTTATATAAAAATGGCCATCTAGCCCAAAACGCGCGTTCAAGGGAAACTCCCTGTCAGGAACTGAAAAAACCGCGAGATGTCGTCCCCGTCCACGTAAAGAAAAAGTCGCGAGTTTGCTTACGGCGGGAAATGCGGATTGGGATAACATTTATACAGTGGGGCCGCTTAAAAAATTTTATCTTCTCCTCTCCCATGCTTTTTACTCGACAACAAAATCCTCTCCCTTTTAGGACGATGAGCTCTTAGGGTCCTCTAGAGCGCCGCCTGCCCATCCCCCTTTTCCCTCGCCCACGTCGCATTTCATACAAATGAAGCTTTTCGGGAGTCTTTCCCGCGGCCCGGGAAATTTGGGGGAATTTTTTTACCCCACCGCACCGGCCACGTGTGTGAAATTGAATAAAAACCCCAACTTGGGGTTTGGGTATACTTATGTTTTCCCAAAACGGGATATTATTATTCTAGCAACTTTTTTTCTATCAGGCGACACGACTTAGGTTCTAAATACATTCACATGTTGCCGGATTCTTTTTTTTTTAACAAAAGAAGTTTAAATTATTCCCTTTTTAAATTTTTCGACAACTAATGCAACTTTTCAAATTTTACGGCAAAAACCTTGAATAAGTGTCGGGTACTCTTCTCCCTTTTTGTCTCCAGGAAAATTTTTTCAAAAGAATGTTAAACAAATGATAAAAAAAATATCTATTAAAGGAAAAAGATCTGGAAAGAAAAATAGACGGGGGGTTCGCCTATTGATAGAAGGTTGGGGGGGGGGCCCTTATTTTCGCCCTTTTCGCTATGTTTAAAATAAAAAACGCGAGGTGGGAGGGTATGGGCCCCCCGGTTCATCGAATAAATGGGAAAAAAAAAGGGGTATTAGATGGCACGGAGAAAGTCTATCATTTTCATCTAAACGGGTTCAGGGGAAATTTTTACAGCTCGTTATATAAAAAAATTTTATAAACAATTTTAAGGGAAAAAAATTTAGCAACAACCATTTTTTTTTCTGCATTTTTTATCAATAGATTTTTTTCATTTTTTTTTTTTATATCTGGATTTAAAAATTTTTTAAAATTAAACAACTTGTCTTCCAAAATTTCGTGTGGAAAAATTTAAAAAGCGATTTTTAAACCCAAAACTCTTTTTATGGCAAAATTCACGCATTCTCAATTTTATGTAAAAGTCCCCTTTCCCATCTTGATCCGTCGCGCCTTTGATAAACCTGAAAATTAATTACACGGGGTCGAAAGGGGTGTGTCGTAAAAATGTAATTCACAATTCATCATTTCGAATCGGCGAAATCCCGATCGCAATTTTTTTCGCTTTTTTTTTTTTTTCCCCCTTCGAACGCCCCTTGATATTACTTGCAACGCGGGTTTGAAGAATGGGCCTTCAATTTTCCACGATATATGGCGTCCCGCGGATGGGAGGTCATATTCGAATCGCCGAGTTTCAAGGGGTTTCAAAAGGCCAACCGGGAGCTTGCTAGGTTCAAAAGCAGAACCGCCACTCGTTAAATCCTTCGTGCTCTGCGCGTCCTGTCCCCCGTGGCACTTCGACTTTTCAACCGCACCTCTCGGGATTTTCCCGGTTTGCCCATTACCTAAAGGGGTCGCATTTGACGACCGCCTGGCGTCGGGAGTCTTTTCGTTTTATGGCATATCCAAAGAATTTCAAAAGAAACCTCTCTCTTCTCGTTGTCAGTGTTGTTAACAAAACCGTAACGACACCGACTTAATCGAAGGATATAAAAAAAAAACAAGTTTTTATTAAAAAAAAAATTTTTTGTAAATTTTTGAATCATTTTTAGTACCAATAATAAAGGTTTTTTTTTTTAAAAATTTGATTATTTTATCAATTTTGATAATAACAAAAAATTTTGTAAAAATTAAAAAATTTTAAAAAAAAAATTTTGCTTTATTA
>NW_027509424.1:0-32769 GCF_048541705.1 Temnothorax americanus | reverse complement strand
CACGTTATCGACTTGGTCGGCTGCTCTGATCACCGTCAATGTTACTTCGACGTAGAGAAAACTTTTGCACGGCAACGTATACAGATCCTGCTGTTGTATGGGTATTCGTATCTGGTCGCTATAGTCAAACGTTGTGTTGGCGTACGGGTTGTACGTGTGAGTCTCGATCTTGACGAAGCGATCGTCAAAGACCGGCTCGCTTTTAATGCTGAGAATTTCAGTCATCGTTCAGATGTTTCGCACCGAAAATCCCAGAGATTGTAAAAACTTAACGTTCGACGCGTTGAGCTTCTTTCTCGTCGTTTGTTTAACGCCACCGAATGTCACGAACTTGACGATATCGTCGATCGGTGCAGCCGTAAAGATATTATTGTTATCTGTCGCGTGCTCCGAGTCGTTCATCACTAACATCTCATATGTCGCGCGTACACTCACGTTCACGCATACACTGGCGCGTTATCGCTCTCGCCGTCGTACGTGCAATCTGACGGTGATCTCTTCTCCGCGAAAATCGAGCAATCGTCCGTCTTGATCAGCGACGCGTATCGTTAGATTTGTAACGCTCCGCGCGATGATCGGCAGATAAATGATCTGCCGGCGTTTCCGATATTTTATATCCCGGTGGTACGCTCGGTGAAAATTCGTGTATCGTATGAACGCGTTTGTCGTTGCTGGTCACGGTCACGTTACACTCCACGCGGATAATGTTTACGTTGATAATATTAATCGGTGCATCTAATTCGTGCCACTGTCCCGGTTGCAATATACGCGTCGACAAGAATCCCAGTAGCGATTCGACGTTGTTCGGTTTGTTAAAATTCACTCTGGAAGCGCACTTGGCACTTGATATCGCTCTTCATCGTATTGTAATTTGCGCGAAGCACTATCGGGTATTCCGCTACCTCGTCTTTGTAGCCGTTCGCGCGAACGGTCTCCTCTCGCGCGATATCTCCGATCGACGTACGACGATCGTCGTTAAAACGAACCACGCGTCGCGAACGTTTACGTGAAATTTCACGTTTCAAAAACTCGTATGGCTCGTATCTCGTACGATCCCTCGGGAATCGTAATTTCCGTGTCAACCTCGTCGAAGTGAAATTTATTATTCGAAGAATTCACGTTCGGAATCGTGTGATAAGTCTCAAAACACGTTAGACCGAGCTCGTAGTCACCGTCGCTCAGATCCACGGCGGGAAAATAGTGCTCCGCGAGGATGCTACTCTTCCCGGTCAGCGTAAACGTTATAGACATATCGGTGGAAGCTGTTCGACAAATACTGAGTCTCAGGTTTTAAATTAGCGCCGATCGTCATCGATCGTTCGGAGAAATTGCAAGCACAACTGGCCACAAATGCTCTGATTGTAGCGCTGATAAGACGTGTGATTGTACTCAATCTTTGTCACGCTCCGTCCGAAATATTGCACCAGTTTTTTCGGTGGTCGAAGATTGCCGAAACTGTCGAAATATACGACTCGATCTCCCCTCTTGGCGTACGCTACCCAATGAGTACCGGGGCCGACTGCATCGTCCAAATTCACGATACCGCGCTCGTTTCGACGTACGCCATCGACGATCGGTAACGAATCACGCATGAAAACACCTCTGAAGAACGGTACGCCCATTCGCCTTGCCAGTCGACTCAATTGTACGTTAGTCGTAACACCCGTGGGCATATTAACGACTTTTTTGATGTTTTTTTTTTAATCTTCAACGCTACTCTTCGCTCGCGTTTGTGTGGGCCGAGATACAGTTTTTGTCTATATTTGTACGGAGCGAGATACAGTCCGTGACCTTCCATGGCGCGATTGTGACGTTGCGTCTCTTCCAGCTGACGTCGCGCGGCTTTGCTAGCGTTCACCGCCGTTGTAATTCCGGCCGCTCCACCGGCCAGAGAACCGAAAACTCCCAACAATGGTAGAATCGGCAATACGCCGCCTCGTTTCGCTGTCGGAAGTATCCGTTTCTTCGTCGGCCTTTTCCTCGTTCGTGTTTTTCGTGTTTTCAAACCCATTCCCAGCTTCGTCTTAGCCTTCATAGCCGCCCAGACGGCTGTAGCGGCAGTTCTCTCTCCGAGAGTCGAATCTCTCGCGGTAATGCGTTTTCGCGCTTCCCCAGCGAGTATCTCGTCCACCGCATGTCTTTCGGTGAGCTCGCGGTTACGCGAATAGGCTATATCGTGCTCGCGACACGCCGCGTCCAATGGATTTACACCCGGAGCCAATCGTTTTCGCAAACGAGTTCCCGGACCGCAATACTGATAGCCGGGAATGTGCAGTTTGAACGGAAGTGCATTTATCGCGCGATTAAACAGGCCTCTACCTGTTTTTATTTTTTTTGTTGACATTCGCTGCAATCCTTTATCATTGGCGCGGGACCGTCAATGTGCGAGGGTACGACGATCTGTGGCAAGCTGATATCGTCGAGATGCGCCTGTATTCACGTTTCAACGGAGGCTACCACTACATACTTACCGTCATCGATGTGTTGAGCAAGTACGCGTGGGCCGTGCCGCTCAAGAGTAAAGGTGGCAGCGAGACAGCTGACGCTATCGCTGAGATAATTCGAGATAGCGAGAGGTGTTCTAGTAATCTACAAACCGACATGGGGAAAGAATTTTACAACACCGACGTGCAACGTCTCGTGAGAAAACACGACATCAATCATTATTCCACGTATTCGGTGATGAAGGCGTCGGTTGTCGAGCCATTCAATCGCACGTTAAAAAACAATATGTGGAAGATGTTTACGCTCAATGGAAATTACAATTGGGTCGACGCCTTGCCGCGACTCGTGTCGGATTACAACGCGAGCAAGCATCGAACGATCGGCATGTGGCCCGTCGACGTTACCCCCGCGATCGCTGAAAGACTCTTGGCTACGGTGTACAGCGCGATAAAGATCGCGGGCCCGGCAAAGTTCAAAGCGGGCGACTCGGTACGCGTCAGCAAATACAAGACAATTTTCGAGAAGAGTTACACACCGAATTGGACCACCGAGGTGTTTAAGATCGTTAAAGTGCAGCATACCAATCCCGTAACCTACCTACTCGAGGACTATCGTGGAAAATCCGTCGTTGGAGCGTTCTACGAGTATGAGTTGCATCGCGCGATTCATCCGGACGTGTATCTCGTGTAGAAAATACTGCGCAGGAGGGGCGACGAGGTTTACATGAAATGGCTGGGATTCGATGAATCGCACAACTCATGGATACACAAGAACAATATGATTTAATTCGTGCAAACTGTATTTTATTCTTAATATAAACGTGTGTGTGTGCCCTGTTTTAACAAAAATCATTAAACAGTTAAATCGTGCAGAATAACCAAGCATCCCGATTCAAGCAGTTAGGTCTCACGCTGGGAGTTTTTTTAGTTTAATTATGCGTGGGAAGCACACACACACACACACGGGTGGGGGGGGGTGCGAGGGGGGGCTTTCGGCCCACCCCTCCCCCGCACCCACCCCGCCGGTAGGCAGCGTTGACCTCGCTTTACAACTTAAAGTACATGCTAAGTTGTAAAGCGAAATTATAAAGCACATGCATGGAGGGGTGCAAGGGGGCTTACATGCGTGAACGCACGTGAACAGGAAGGTTTTTCTCCACTGCACTCCCCCCATGCATGTACTTTATAATTTCGCTTCACAACTTAGCATGTACAAACTTTATGTTGTAAAGCGTGGTCGACGCTGCCTACCGGCGGGGTAGGTGCGGAGAAAGGGGGGCCAAAGGCTCCTCTCGCATCCCCCCCGTGTGTGTGTGATGTGTGTGTGTGTGCTTCCCACGCATAATTAAACTAAAGAAACTCCCAGCGTGAGACCTAACTGCTTGAATCGAGATGCTTGGTTATCCTGCACGATTGATTCATTTAAAATTGGCGCAGTTTTACATGCGCATGCGACCACTGAGCATGCGCATGTGGCCGCAGGGCACGTTCAGTGTTGCTACATGTCGTCGGAATGACAGGAATCATAACCTGATTCCTGTCAACTTTAACGATTAGTATCTCGCGTCGCGGGACAAAGCGACACTTTTTTCTGCCAGATTCTTTTGTTTCGTGCAAAAACGCGTCGATTGAGCCTAAGTTCATCAAAATCGAAGGTGAGGGGTGTAAACTGAATAATTACCAAAATATTAAATACTAAATACATGTGCGCGATATCCTTATTAATATCCCTTCTTATATATAATACGATATTTACTCAAGGACTATTTCTGACATACATACATATATGTTATACTACATACATTACCTACATACATTATATCACATATATACATTACGTACATACATTTATATACACATACATACATACATACATACATACATATATATGTTAATAAAAATCTTACATTCTTTGCCATTACTTCTGGATTTTTAATCAGATTTAACGGTTTATCCAGCAGAACATTAATTGTAAATAGTAACACTTTTATTTCGATCAAACATATTTTATATTATTTTTATGTAAAGAAATGTTTTATTTCATTGAGTAATATTTAGTGTAACCAAAGAAAATGTTTTTTCATCGAAACATATTCTTTCAAACAATCGTGTTTTTTCTGTTAAATAAATGGTTTAATGTAATAAAACTACAAAATTTTTTTATTCAACAAAATAATGTTTTACTTAAAGTAAATTTGTTTCTATGAAATAAATATAATCCAAACAAATAGAAATCACGAATGTAAAAAAATATTTCTCTCTGTGTATTGTGACGTTGCGGCCCGCCGCTTCGTGGCAGCGCCCCGCCGCCGTCACAAGGCGCGGAAATTTGCGCCCAGGGACGAGCCAGAGAGGCGACGACGAGATCTCCAGAGGCCAGAAATCGATATCGTTTCCGCGTTTTGATTATTCTCTTATTTTCATGTATAAATTGTAATGCGCACGGCGCCTCACCCACACCACGGCGAATCTTCGAGGGAGTACCGATAACGAGAGGGGTCCGGGAGGACCAAGGACCGAGGAGGGGTGGCGAGAGCGGAAGCTACATGAATCACGGGCGGCGAGAGCAACGCGGCAGGCGTGCGGCGAATGAGGCGGCGATGGACAAGGCCGCCGGTAGCGGGGCCCCAGGTACCGGGGCAAACCCGGCCTCAGCAAGCTGCCTCCACGAAATACCGGCCCGCGGGGTGACTGATCACCGCCCCGAGAGCAACCGGAGGCACACCGGCCAGAACAAAGTCCAGTCAGCTGCCCAGGGACAAATTGAAGAAGTCGCTACGCCGCCGAGGGACCGTTGCGCGCCCCCGAAGGATCCACCTTACGACGATCCTGCTTGAGAATATCGCGCGAGCTTGCACGCTCGCTCTCGATTGGTTGGCACGCCCCTACGGAAGGGGGTGCCGCATCGATTCCGTTATCGAGCGAATCTAGCAAGACACTCTCTGGTCGTCCGTCGGCGAGTCCGAACGTTCTCTTAAACTACGCGATAGCCGCCCCGAGTCGGGAAAATCTGTTGCGCTGCGGCGATCTTCCGTACGAGGTGACGGCAAGGAGCCCTACGAAAAGACATCACATCGGTGAGGTTGTAACCGGACGGTACATGGGAAGACACGAATCAACGCGGGGTGTCCTTGAATTCAACGGTCGCCACTCGGTTTGACCTCTGATATACCGAGAAGGTAAGTATCTATCGAATTTTCAATCAGACTAATTATTCTTCTTTTCAGGTTCCTGCCACATGAGGATCATCGCCGTCGCCGTCCAGGATCGCCGCTGCCACCGTCTTCCAGGATCAACGAGGGACTTCGAGTGATCGACGCCAATGGATCAGGTATGGTACAGAAGGTAAGTCCAATCGAATAATTTTCAAGAATTTTTCGACAAAAGATTGTATAATTTATTCAATTTGACTGATTTTCATTCACAGTTGTTCACAAATATCGAAGTTACACAATCTGTCGGACGATCGCACGTTCGGGCTGACACGCCCCTTTTCGTTACGACGCACAAGATTTTTCGGCACTAATTCGCCGTTCGCTTATGTAAAAGCGATAATTAACGCGTTTCGCGGGCGTTCTCGGTTGTTATGGAAGTTACGAGATTACGATTTGCGCACTCGGATTACGATCGCGGGACTTAGCGCGACAACGAGAGTGTATGCGAAATTACGTGTTGCTCCGTGAACTATCCCCGAGAGACTGCCTCGAGTGGCCCGTCTTGCTCGGCCTCCCTACCATCGGCTATTTAGCCCCCACTCCGGCGCTCCCTGCGACTTTCTCCTTCGAGAAGCTTCCTAACTGCGCAGTTTGTCTCGGTAATTTTTCGCTCCGGTGTTTACGCGGGTCTACATGGAAATTTCCATGGGCGTTGCGCTCGCGATACCCTGCCGTCCTGACGCCACTGTTTCGAATATGCGTCCGCGGTTGACGCCGACCTGTGCGCCTATGCTAGATTCGCACGCCTTTTATGATTCTGGGCGACTTCCCCGGGGAAGACGTCCGGGTGACGAGCACCACGTCTTTGACGTCGCCGACCTATCCTGACGTGTTCTTGGGACCTGGTATCCCGCTTTCCGAGGTTTTTCCTCGGCGACGACGTTCGCGTCGCAATCTACCGGACGGTACTCTATCTCGCGACCCGATCGTCGGACTTCGACGGCACGTGGTACGGCGCTTATCTAGACTTTCTCCGTTCGTCAGAGCAACTCAGTTCCCGGAGATGACGCACCTGGTGCGAGTTTGCTGACGGTACGCTAACTTGTCTCCCGGTCGTCGGAGTTCGACGGCGCGCGGTACGGAGCCTCATCAGGCCCTCCCCTCTCGTCAGGGCTACTCAGTTCCCGGAGATGACGCACCTGGTGCGAGTTTGCGGACGGTACGCTAACTTGTCTCCCTGTCGTCGGAGTTCGACGGCGCGCGGTACGTAGCCTAATCAGGCCCTCCCCTCTCGTCAGGGCTACTCAGTTCCCGGAGATGACGCACCTGGTGCAAACTTCCGGACGGTACCCTAACTCGTGACCCGGTCGTCGGATCTTGACGGCGATTGGCCCTGACTTGTTCTTGGGACATCCCCTTTCGCCAGGGGCGGTCTGTCCTCGCAGATGACGCACCCAGTGGAACCTCGCGGACGGTTCCCTAACTCGCGTATCCGTTATCGGATCGTCGCGATTTTCGGTTATGTGGCCCTCTCGTGTCTCATAGTTTTGTCAGGCACCGCGCGATATTACGCCCCGATCGCTTTCTCGAGGATTACGGACGGTCCGCCATTTTCTATTCTCGCGGTCGAAATGCGATCTTTTCTAGTTACGGTTGCTTCCCGGGCTCCCCGATTCGATCAGGGACCGTTCATTAACGCGAGAATCTTTAATTAAGCGAAATTGCGGACGGTCCGCCATCTTGGCTCCCCTTGGTCGGCCCTCGTCGCTGCTGCGTCTTGCCGTCCTTGATGGTCTGGTTTGTCGTCAGGGACGGCTTCCATGCCGTACGGGCATCTGGTTCGCTATACTTAAATCTATGATCGCGTCGGATTGTATTATGTAGGTAATTTTCGCGCCTGAGTTCGCGTTCCCCTAGCCATAATTTTAATAACGCTTGGGTCCTAGACCAGTTGAGTTCCCCCTCCTCGGAACGCTGTGTCGAAATCTTAAATCTAGTTTGGTTTTCGTTCACCGTTGTCTCCTTCGGGTCTCATTCGCGTATCGAATGGCGATCGACAGCGAGAGCGAAGGGCCTCGGGATGGTATCGTGGCCGCGGAATTGAAGTAAAGACGCGATTGCGAGCCTCTGGAGATCGCGATAGATTCGTGGCGAAATCTGTTACTGCGCGTCCGTTTCGCATAATGTCCGCGCTCGTGGTTGTGCCTCGCGCCTTCCGCATTCCCGGCGTATCAAATTACCAAACATCGCTCTTGCGGAGTTTCGCATGCGTCGGCACATCATTCGCGTTAATCGGCCGTCTGTGAGTGGCTAATTGCCTCAGAGAATCGTGCGTGTTAGGGTAGTTATGTTTGGATGCGTTGTTCGGTGATTGCGTGTTATTATTGCTCGCGGTAATCCCGCACATGTTCCTCGCGTTTCTTCCAGTATTTCGCGCTACGCCGATTGCCTCGGCGTCTCATTTTCGCGTTCGGAAATCACTGAGGACAGTATTGTCTTTGCCCGAATGACTGGCGCTACCTTTGGTCATTTCTCGCGTTAGATTAAGTCCGTACTTTCTCGTTTGTTATAGTATTTCGCGTCTCCTTGCGATCGCGCCGAAATTGATCTCGCGTTATTGTGTTGCGTTCGATCCTCATTACGTTGGGACGTGGCTTACGCCACGATTCATACTTGCGTTAGGCTTAAGATAATTGGCGACAGAATTCTCGCGCGACTCCCGGCGTTGCGTTCACGCACTCCGAGCGTGAGGTATCGTCCGGTCGCGACTTTTCCTGCGAGATCTTATTTTCTAATTCCGTGCTTATTTCGTGTTTACCGTCGATGTTCCAGATTACTTGTAAGTTTTGTCATACTGTTCTGAGATAATCGCAGCGCCTTCTGCGCGTTACTATACGATAACGCAGTACCTCGTTTATTCTGATGTCCGCGCTATTACTAATTCTTTTGTTTCATTTCTGACGCTCGCGCGACTGATGATATGATTTGTCTGACCGACCGAAGCCGACTCGGCTTTTATTGGTTCACGCGTGAAATTCTAACGAATAAATGTTATTTTGATTTGTTAATTGCTTGAGTTCGTGGCCTTATTTATGGCGTGTCACCCCGCCGAAAATCGCGCCGCCCTTCATCACCCCCGCCCCAGCCCTTAGGTCAAGCTAGCCGATTCCTCGCACATCCGCACGTCTTGCTTTGCGTCTCGTGTTGGCTTTCTTTTGCGATTTCGCGGACGCGCGTTGACGCGTCTGGCGCCCAACGGTAAATTCGTTTCGCGAAGTGTCGGAGGTGCGAGGGAATCGTCGGAGAGGCCCGTCATCCCGCTCTCCTTACCCCTTTTGATCCGGCACACGTCCCGGAGCGGTCCGGGAGTGAAAAAATCGTGACAGTATATGTAAAAGATGCGGATTTCGAGATTCGGTGATATTAGAAGCGATTACGCGATAGATAAAGTGATATTACGGAATAAGGACTCGAAACGCTTAAAAATATTACTATATTACTTAATTAGTGCTAGAGAGCGCGAATATAAAGTTTTTGTGCGAGCGAAACTACGCGATACTTATGCGTGCACAAAGGGTTAAGATTAGATGAAGTTTTTATCCTTTGATTCATTTAATGTTTTTAATGCAAAGTTTTCATTAAATGGACGAGACGAATCGATCTAGTCGATCTGCGAAGCGATCCGAAGTCAATTGTGGAAAATAGCTTTGAAAGGGTTAAGTCTCGTACACGCGGAAGTGACAACTTTTGTAATAATCGACCGATCGAGCTCAACTAAAGTTTATATCGTTTCTTACAACCAATAAAAGCGAATTATATGATTTTTATTCGGAATTTACCGATATTATGAAAATTCGAAATGCAAAATCGAAAACTTGAACCGATCGATAAATCGTAATTGTAACGACAGATTTGCATTTAGAGAGACTAATGAAGCGAACCTATATATTTTTTATACTAAATTTTGTGATAATATAGAAATTCACAGACGAAAATTTGCAAAAATCTTAATTATTTCACATTATCGCGATATTTTGATTCAAAATAACTCAGTTAACTTTAAGAAGTGAGATTCAATAGAAAAACATTGAATTTTCAAGCGAATAACTTAGAATTTTGTTTAACGACATTCGAGATAGCTAAAATCCGTAATTCGGATAAATCATCGATAGTAGCGGTGAATTCTTATTTAAAGCGATAGATCAAAGAGTGTCGCATAATAAATATGTCAAATTTCCATTTAATTAACATAGTCGCATATCGACTTGTTCGCTTAAAGATCAATTCGCGTAATGTTATATTATATCGTTTTATAACGACGAATTATTATTCGGTAACGCAAAATAAAGCCATTTAACTTCATAAAACGAAAATCGAGTCAATATTAAAGGAGATGACCTGAAATCGTAGATTATGTAATTTCAACGATAAATCGAATTAAATTGCATTACGTACATCGTATTGATGTCACATACGATAATCTTAACAAAGATTTGCAAAATGTTCGTGTTTCAAGATTTTTATTATCGTAGGTCAGTACCTCGATTCGATTACCAAGAGTTTGACGTTGAAATTAACAACAGAAACGGTAATACGGATATATTCCTTGTTACGTGGCATTATTTTTACAACGGTTTATGCGTCGTTACAGTTTATTACCGAAGTACCTGAAAAGGGGAAATTTTGCGTTTATTCATACTTACCTGTTTTTAATGCATAATTATCATTTAATAATACTTACCTGATGATGATTGTGATGATCTAATGAGAAAACAGCGTACCTGAAAATAAAAAGAGAATTAATAAGATTAATTAGAGATAAAGTTTTGCAATGCGTTATATGTAAAATAAAATGTACAGATTTAATGTAATTGTGCTAAACTAACGTATTTTGCAGTAAAATAATTAAGTTTTCAAGTAATTCGGGTGCGTAATAAAATATTGACACGGATCGTCATTAAAAGTTATATTTGCGTTAATCTTAAGTAATAATGCTGAAAGAAAAAATCGCATATTATACATTCGTAATTTTTAATATTTTAACATTGAAATTATTAATTTTATAGCTTTTCATAATGTTGCATAAGCAGCGCAGAAAATTTTCTGTTCGCCGGTTTGATCGACATAAAAAGTTGTTAACGACGACGAAGTAACGGAAAAAGAGAAAGACAAATGTATGATAGAGCGAGAGGGAGAGTGCGTGGCGCGATGGGCGTATCCATCCGAGCGTCGGCCGCGCATGCGGCAGCCCAAAGTGGGGATGCCGAGGGGAGACATTAAGGTCTTTCTTCGAGCGATCTCGTAGCGAACGGAGGTGTTTCGTTGTGCTGTGCGTGAACTTAGAATAAATTTGATATTTGAGAACCGAATCACGCGATAAAGAAAGAGAAATTTCGCAATACGTGTTTACAATTAAACAGTCTTGATTCATCGTACGCGTTCGTGAATATGTACACCGAATTTAACTTCGATATTTACTATTAAAAAGATCGAAAGTCTGTACCTGGGCAACACCCGTGAAGTGTTCATATTTATATTTCCGCTAATTTAATAATAAATTGTTATATTATTTCGTTAAATTGAAATTAGACGAACGAGTAAGATTGATGAGTTGTAAGCGCGCGCGCGACGTGACGAACCGAGACATATACGCCATGACTTCGTCACATAATAAACGCGAGCGTTGTAGATTAAGTGTAAATAGATTAGTATTAAGATATTTATAAAACCCCATAGAATTAAGCAATAAAAAATTTTTTATTTGGCTACAGCCATTAGATAAAGGGGATCAAGACATTTAATATCATTCTTCTGCGGATCCAATAAAGTACAAAACGCATCGTGCAACAGCAAACAAAGGTTGAGTTTGCTTTTCGGTTACCTATCTCGTATAATAAGGGGTGCAATCGCGAAACCGCGGCAGCGGGGCAACGCGGAAGGACCGGGAAGCCAATCGGGAAAAGTAGTAAATATTGAGCGGCAACGCGGACACGACGAATCGCTTAGCCGAGCGCGCGATCCGAAGAAACCGGGTAACGACGTATCAAGGATTCACGGCGAATGTCCGGAATTGAGTTTTGAGCAAATCCCGCGGCCGGAAGCCGATTAAGCAACGCGTAAGCGGAATCGGCTTACCGACGTAAGAGCGCGATACGCTGGCGCCGCGTTAATGATCCATCAAGTTCCGATGGAATCCAGACGCGGGAACTTAGCCAAGCGGCAGCGGAATCGGCTTACCAAAATAGGGGCTCGATACGGAGATGCCGCGTAGTCGATTCATCAAGTCCCGATGGAATCCGAGCGCGGGTGACTCGAAAAAGCTAACCGAAAGCGGAACCGGCTTGCCGACGTAGGATACGCGATCCGGAGGTGCCGCGTGGCCGATCCATCAAGTTACGATGGAACCCGAGTGCGGTAAAGAGAAATAGGTAGAGCGTGATAATGAGATGCCGCGCGTATTCCGTTCATCAAGTTCCGATGCAATCCAAGCGCGGGAACTCGAAATAGCCGACCGGCAGCGGAATCGACCTACCGACGTAAGAGCGCGATACGGAGGTGCCGCGTAGTCGATTCAGCAAGTTACGATGGATTCCGAGCGCGGTAGAGCAAAATAGCTGACCGGAAGTGGAATAGGCTTACCAACGTAGGAGCGCGATACGGAGGTGCCGTGTAGTCGATCTGTCAAGTTACGATGGAGTCCGAGCGCGGTAGAGCGAAATAGCTGAGCGGAAGCGGAGCCGGCTGGCCGACGCAGGAGCATGTTGCGGAAGCGTCGCATAGTCGATACATCGGGTTTCGATGGAATCCGAGCGCGGTGAGGCGAAATCGCCGAACGGAAGCGGAACCGGCTTGCCGACGCAGGAGCATGTTGCGGAAGCGTCGCATAGTCGAACCATCGAGTTGCGATGGGATCCGAGCGCGGTGAGGCAAAATCGCCGAACGGAAGCGGAAGCAGCGCGTCATCGCAGCGACGAACACGCGGTAGGAATATAGTACATGTAAGCATGGAACTTGGTACACGGAAGCATGTAGAAACGTCTGGATTATTCCACGACATGAATCGTCATTAAAAGAAGCACGAGAGCAAACATGTTTGCGCGGACCGGGCGAAATGCGAAAACGAGCGGAATGTGAAAGTGTTGACGCGGCTGAGAGCGAAAGCCACAGGTGTTCAACATATGCGCGACCGAGAACAAAGGGGCTATTCATGGGACTGCTGACACAGCTGCTGGCGAGAAGCACAGGTGTTCGGCAGGTGCGACAAGTGGGGGCATCCCCACTCGATCGAGGTAGGGCAGCCGAGCCCAGGAATCGAGGATTCGTCTCTCGGCCCTCGATGCGAACGGTTGCATCGAAGAACTCGTCTTTCCCCCAACTAAGCGTAAAGTGTTGGCTCCCTGTAGACAGGGACATCGGCGTAACTGAGTCTGAACGCGTACGCGAACGGCGAACGAGAGCGAGAACGATCCCGCTCAACGGTGCGTAATCCTGCGGTCCATGTAACGTAACTGAAAGCAGAGATAATAAATTATATTTTACCTCTTGTTATGAAATTACATGTGACGATTATTCGGTGAAGACAACCTGCAAAGACTTACCTATCCCATTCGTAATCTCACCTGTCAGCCGTCCGAAATTCTCCATTGACGAACGCACAGCGGCTGAGGCCCAGCGAAGCGGCTGTTTAGCAGAAGCGAAGGAAGTCCCTTGCGCGGAGCGGTCCAACAGGTCCAGCTGGTCGATCCGGAGACAGATGGAAGCTGAAACAGAGTCGTAAAGAGGGGAATTAGCGAAGTCAGCGAAAGGTTGGTTCTCATTCAAGTATTTTTCTCGATAGGCCGAGGTAAAAATCGAGTGGCGACCGTGATAATTGATGATATTTAGGACGTGTGGTTAATGTCAATCCTCCGTCCGGCTACAACCTCACCTTACCTTGCAGCCGTATGCTTTACTGGGACTGCCAAGCGACCCAAAGGAGGCAACGGTGAACGAAAACCAAACTAGATTTAAGATTCCGACACAGCATTCCGAGGAGGGGGAACTCAACTGGGCTAGGACCCAAGCGTTATTAAAATTATGGCTAGGGGAACGCGAACTCAGGCGCGAAAATTACCCACATAATACAATCCGACGCGATCATAGATTTAAGTATAGCGAACCAGATGCCCGTACAGTGTGGAAGCCGTCCCTAACAAACCAGACCATCAAGGACGGCAAGGCGCAGTAGCGACGAGGGCCGACCAAGGGGAGCCAAGATGGCGGACCGTTCGCAATTTCGTTTAATTAAAGATTCTCGCATTAATAAACGGCCCCTGACCGAATCGGGGAGCCCGGGAAGCAACTGTAGCTGGACAAGATCGCATTTTGACCGCGAGAATAGAAAATGGCGGACCGTCCGTAATCTACGAGAAAACGATCGGGGCGTGATATCGCGCGGTGCATGACAGAACTACGAGACACGAGAAGGTCACATAGCCGAAAATCGAAGCGATCCGATAACGGATACGCGAGTTAGGGTACCGTCCGGAAGTTTGCACCAGGTGCGTCATCTCCGGGAACTGAGTAGCCCTGACGAGAGGGGGGGGGCCTGATTAGGCTCCGTACCGCGCGCCGTCGAAATCCGACGACCGGGAGACAAGTTGGCGTACCGTCCGCAAACTCGCACCAGGTGCGTCATCTCCAGGAACTGCGTAGCCCTGACGAGAAGGGAGGGCCTAATTAGGCTCCGTACCGCGCGCCGTCGAAATCCGACGACCGGTAGACAAGTTAGCGTACCGTCCGCGAACTCGCACCAGGGGCATCATCTCCGGAAACTGAGTTGCTCTGACGAACGGAGAGAGGCTAGATAAGCGCCGTACCACGTGCCGTCGAATTCCGACGATTGGGTCGCGAGATAAAGTACCGTCCGGTAGATTGCGACGCGGACGTCATCGCCGAGGAAAGACCTCGGAAAGCGGGATACCAGGTCCCAAGAACACGTCAGGATAGGTCGCCGACGTTGGCAGACGTAATGCTCGTCACCCGGACGTCTTCCCCGGGGAAGTCGCCCGGAATCATAAAAGGCGTGCGAATTTAGCATAGGCGCACAGGTCGGCGTCAACCGCGGACGCATATTCGAAATAGTGGAAAACCACTACCCTGGCGTCGGGACGGCAGGGCATCGCGAGCGCAACGCCCATGGAAATTTCCATATAGACCCGCGTAAACACCGGAGCGGAAAATTACCGAGACAAACTGCGCAGTTAGGAAACTTCTCGAAGGAGAAAGTCGCAGGGAGCGCCGGAGTGGGGGCTAAATAGCCGATGGTAGGGAGGTCGAGCGAGACGGACCACTCGAGGCAGTCTCTCGGGGATAGTTCACGGAGCAACACGTAATTTCGCATACACTCTCGTTGTCGCGCTAAGTCCCGCGATCGTAATCCGAGTGCGCAAATCGTAATCTCGTAACTTCCATAACAACCGGGAACGCCCGCGAAACGCGTTAATTATCGCTTTTACATAAGCGAACGGCGAATTAGTGCCGAAAAATCTTGTGCGTCGTAACGAAAAGGGGCGTGTCAGCCCGAACGTGCGATCGTCCGACAGATTGTGTAACTTCGATATTTGTGAACAACTGTGAATGAAAATCAGTCAAATTGAATAAATTATACAATCTTTTGTCAAAAATTTCTTGAAAATTATTCGATTGGACTTACCTTCTGTACCATACCTGATCCATTGGCGTCGATCACTCGAAGTCCCTCGTTGATCCTGGAAGACGGTGGCAGCGGCGATCCTGGACGGCGACGGCGATGATCCTCATGTGGCAGGAACCTGAAAAGAAGAATAATTAGTCTGATTGAAAATTCGATAGATACTTACCTTCTCGGTATATCAGAGGTCAAACCGAGTGGCGACCGTTGAATTCAAGGACACCCCGCGTTGATTCGTGTCTTCCCATGTACCGTCCGGTTACAACCTCACCTCCCCTCCCCTACACTCTCCTCCCATCCTTCCCTTCCTCTCACCCCTCCCCTCCTCTCTCCTAACCATGCGACCGCGCGCTTCGGCGGCGAGTTTGGGAATGATCCGACGAGCGTGCTCGCCGGAGAAAAGACCGACCAAGGGGACAAAGGCGACGGATGGTAACGCGAGACACCCCAACCGTGACAAGGTACAGAAGCGTGGGCGAGAAAGTAGAAAATATCTCGTAGCGGGGGAACGGAGGAACTACCCCCGCAGCCGGTACACGCGCCCATCAAGCGGGCGCATGGAAAAGTCAAAAGGCGGAATTCATAGACGTTGCTCAAGACTTGTCTTAAGCATAATCTTGGCAAAGACGGTCTTAAGATCGAAAACCGTCTGAAGACGGCTTTAAATGCATAGATAAATCTTGAGAACACAAGTTCTAGCTTAAGATCGTCTTGACGAAGTCTGTGCTTATAAATATGGCTTCGGCAATGTTCGGGAAACCAAGCTTTTTGACCAATCATGAGAAAGATTTACAATAATTTACCGGGGATTGCGTCATTCTCGCCGTCGTGGCCGGTGGCCGTCATCGCGTCGTGTACCGCGACGATTAACCTTAAAGAGAGCGACGGGTGCATTGGTGGTGTTTTCCCTCCGAGGAGGTACGACGAGCATCATCGCGTTGTGTACCGCGACGATTAACCTTAAAGAGAGCGACGGGTGCAGTGGTGGTGTTTTCCCTCCGAGGAGGTACGACTAGTAAACTCGAGTCGCCGATATTCGAGGCAAGGAGGTGTGACGAGGAAAGTGCGGTAGTCATCGATGTGAGAGACGAGCAGCCGAGAACGACGAGGAAGAGCAGAGGGAGCGAGTGCGAAAGGAGAGAGCGAGATAGCGAGAGAGAGGGACAGCGGACAAGCCGAAGCGTCGCAAGCCAGGAAGTTCCGACGACCGCTACTCCATTAGGGAGCTCCAGAAGTGGCAACGGTTTCGTCGGGAAGTATCGAAATTGGCGCGAGGGGCGGAAAAGTCAGCTGTGGTCTGGCTCTGGTGATAGCGGCGGAAGCGGAAAATCCCGAGGCTCAATCGTTTATGGTTAGTTTTAACGCATTCAAGTTTCCCAGCAGCGACAATATAAGATTCCAGTGCAACGCGTGTGCTTTGAACGCTGTCAACCTGTGAGTACTCGCTTTTGCAATCATTTTATACGTATAAGCCAAAATGCAAATTTCGACAATAAAAATATTAATATTTTTAAAATAAAAATGTAACGTGTATCTTTTCTATTAACAGGTAAATTGTAGCGGTTATAACGCCTTCGGTCGTCGTCGCAGAGATGTTGATTCCAAGAATAATGACACATCGCTTATAAGTGTATCTGATGGATATGAAGGTCAATTTCGTGAAGAGATAACTATTCAATCGAACTTAATATTTACTCTGGAAAGGAGAGAGGAGAGGTATACAGCAGATCCAGCTGAAGGTAAAGCACAGCATGCGCAAAGAAATAACAACTTTCACGTATAGCGTATTGGAATAAAGGAAGTAATCATTCTTGCTCTTTTTGTTACATTTCAGCCGAAAGAGTGGAAGATATCTGTGTTTCTATTGTCGGCTTTATCAATAGCATTAATAATTACGGCGTTTTTAGCACTGGTTGCCGTAGCTATCGCTGTGTCATGCTGGCTTATAGCGTATCGACGTGAGCCAAAGACTGCTGGACCACCGCCACACCCATCAGAGTTCCCAAACCCCTTGTTCACTACTGAATTTGTAGCTGAATCTTCTCCTGACTATCTATTGCTGCATTGGTTACGTACGTATGAAATTCTCACGCTATATAATAATAAATAATTAGTAGTACTTGTGTATATATATATACATATATATATACATATATGTATATATATATATACGTATATTATATATAAGCAGATGTAAGTAATAATTACTGTTTTTGCATTATGTAAAATTTGTCTTATTTTAGATATACCGATGAATTTAAAATATTCGAGAAGATATGATGGGATTATCTATTGATGCTCATGGTGCAAATATATTCAACAAGCGTGAAAAGTTGATGACATTACAAATATTGTTAGAAGAAAATTCATGCACATGTAATATATAATATAGAGAGGTAATTATAAAAATTATTATCACTTGTATTATTTCAAAGAGTATTGTTTTATAAAAGTTTACTGACCGTTTTTATCTAAAAAGTATATACATATTCGTATTATATTGAACTGATATACAGAGTTTATCAGACTTCTTTCTCATTCAATCACAGACGCATGAAGCTGTTAAGAAAGACCGATCTATGCTTGAATACAGCGATATCTTAGAAATAGATAGATAGTGACAGTCGTGACCATCGCCGCGTGACAGATAGTGATAGTGAAATATATATATTAACGGCAGGGAGCTGATGCCGAGGAGATCTTTAAGAAGGAAGGAGTATCCAAAATCGCACACGTACGTATATATGCTGTCTTGTAAAAGTTGTAAAAGTTAAGAGAATGAGAAAGTGATCTGGTATCTATATGCACGTTGTGACAGGCATTATGTTTATATTGTATTTTGATTTCGTTAATTTGGATGCTTTGAATGTACAATCTCGCGTCTTTAAAATGTAATAATTCTCATAGTCAGACACTGTTGAGGCATAATTGTTTAGCACAAGAGGTCCTCTTGTGTTTGATAATACGAGTTGCTACAGAGTGCCTCTAATTGTAAGAATCTCTTCTCCTTTACCCTCTCTTTCTTCCCCCATTCCCGAATTTACAATATTGTGTGGTTCGTATCGTGTGTCATTACCTATTATAAATGTCCTTTTCTCTTGTTTTCTCACGCAGGAACATTTTATATTCAACTATGTGGTATACAATTTTGCCGCTATATATTGACCGCAGGGAGGTGTGACCGAAGAGATCTTTAAGAAGGAAAATGTATCCAAAATTGCACATGTATGTACGTATACATATGCTTTCTTGTAAATTTTAAAAGTTGAAAAGAACGAAAAAGTGTTCTGTAGCGCAATTTGTATTGTAGGCAAGTTATGTTAAAATATTTGTAAATTGAGTCCCTATTATCCATTATGATATAATTTTTATCAACAATATTAGAGGAGTAACGAAAATTAATTTTATTAAGTATTCAAAGCAATTGAGAGTTTTTAGCATTAAGTATTTTCATTTTCTCATAATATGCTTTAAAAATATTGCAGGGGACTTTTGTGAGTTATGCGAAGCAATTGATACTATTAAGGTTCATTGGTCATATGAAATTTGCACACGTCAAGCTTGACATCCTAAAGATCACAATGCATTCTGAAAACGATACCGTGCAGGTTCGTTGGCGTATACGTGGTGTCATCACAGGCTGGAAGGTATTTTCGGTGTTTTGGAAGTAAAATTTGGAAAATACAACATGTCATAAAATAAGCGCTAACCAGGAAATGTAAGTGTAATCAGTGCTCTAAACATTCCTTTTAATAATAATATAAAATTGTTCTTATAAACATATTAATTATAATTTATTCAAGTTGTCTATTATTTGAAAAGAACTTGATTTTTAGTTTTGTTTTTTATTCTACTTTCAGAAAAACATAAAATAATTTAGATTTCCTAAAATTAATTTTGTTTATGCTATTGGAGAGGAAAGACTTATTATAAAATTGATTATAATACCAAGACAATTATATAACGATTTCAGATGGTACGACTGCTTTTTTATGTTAATGCTGAATGGAAAAGTCTATAAGCATATTGCGGATCAGGATACAGCCACGAAAAAGAAAAATATGCGCATGGCAGGGAAATTAGCGCTATTCACAGGCTTTGTAAGCATATTTAGTAACAACGAGGATTCTTTGAATTGAGCTCTGTCTTAAAATCGCATCAATTGAAGTGAATCCACTACTGAGTGCTGAAATTATACGATTTTATCTGTCACAACAAATAGACCAAGAAGAATGCTATTTTCGGTCGATGGTTTTGAATGTTGCTGACGTATCTATTTCGTTGCAAATGCATTATTATGAAATAATGATCGGTAGTAAATAAGAGATATGTGAATTAAAAAGATGTGTACATTAACTAAACAGTATCTTTGTATGATTACAAACTATCTTTGTTTGGCGCTCACCAAACTGTAGATAGATGCATGTATCATACTTATTAGTTTAGTCTCGTTACTCGTTGTACATAGTAGTCTTCGCATACCTAGTATTAAGTCGTTCGGTGACTCGCGCGAAACGTCGGCGGATCGCGATCAACGCGGAATCCACAATTGCGCGACTCAGCAATCGGTGCTGCCCTCGCTCACCCCACGAGGGCACCCGCCTGAAGAACAGGTACTCGCTCGCGACACTGTTCCAGCGCCGCGAGCTCTCGGCACTCATCGTTACGACGTCTCGGAGCACGGAGATTTCGGAGCAGAGAGACGTGCGCTTACATACGGAGTCGCGAGATCACCCGCCCGCTCCCTGAAAATGCGATCGCCTACTTTCTCGGCCTTCTGGTTTGCTGCCTCTATCTGTTTACTCCTGCTTGCTTGCTGCCTGCCTTGACTTGTTTGCTGCCTGCTTTGCATCTACCTTGCTTGCTGCCCTGTTTACGCTGCAGCACGAGCCCGATCGTGACCGAGAGACGAAGCATCCAGGAGTCGACGGCACAACGAACGGTGAGTCGCATTTGCTTAACTTTCGCTTTGGGGAGACTTTACACACACCCCCTGGTCCTTCGAGCTTCGCTTTATCGCAAATCCGGGTACGGCTCTACCGCCCCCCGAGCAATCTTTATCCAATTTTTTAGTGACAATGTCCGAATAATTTGCATTAGTATTTCTGTGTAAAAAAATATGACGATTATATTACAGTATATCTGACGATTTTAATATAATTATAGAGGTAGGGTGTCTAAATTGTTATCGTTCCATCCAAATGTAGCTTTTATACTATTCGGATAGTATCGATATTTTATGCTGCTTAGAAACAAGTAAAAAGTATTTTAAGACACTTGTATCGTTTCCAGAATATAAAAACTTGTGTTTAGATTACAGATATACGTTTTGGGTATTGGCGTATCTATTTTGTTGCAAATGTATCATTGTGAAATAATGATCGGTAGTAAATAAGAGATATGTGAATTAAAAATATGCATAGTACCTATCATCTGATTTTTTAATTTTAGTAGTGACAATGTCCGAATAATTTTGCGTTAGTATTTTTGTGTAAAAAAATATGACGATTATACGATTATATTACAATATATCTGAAAAATGTTAGAAAATAAAAGAATTGTTTAAAGGTATCCTGTATATCATAATATCTATTTGCTTTGCCTGTATGGGATGTTAATAACGCGTAAGATAATATAATCATTAAAGTAATATTTCTTAAATGTATATATTTCATACTTAATTTTATTTCATAAATACTATCACATTTATTCCTATGAATCGTTTACATTTATTACGCTATTATAAGGTAGGATGTGTAAATTATTACCGTTCCATTCAAATGTAGCTTTTATAGTATTATTTATCGTATACCTTAAGCTGTTTATAAAAAAGTAAAAAATATTTTAAAACAAAAGAAAGATATAGAGATAGAAAAAGAAGAAAGAAGGAGAAGAGAAGGAACAATATAGAGAAAGGTATAATATATTATAAAAATATTTATTATATTGCAAATATATTTAAATTTATATATTAGTTAACTTTTTTATATACACTATCGCTCATTAATTTCAGTATACAACAGATTCGTAGATTTCTCTGTAAAGGATGAATATCATGATACGTGTTTTGCACAGAAATGAATGCACTTGCTGTTATAAACATTTCTCTTGCATGCATGACATTTGTATATAAATAATATATAAAAATGCAATGCATGCAAGTGTTTATAACAGCAAATGTATTCATTTCTGTACAAAACATATGTATCATGTTCATCCTTTACAGAGAAATTAACAAATATAGGGGTATATTGAAATTAATGAGCGGTAGTGTATATAAAGAAGTTAAAAAACTAATATATAAATTTAAATATATTAAGAGATGGAGAGCTGGGAGAAAGAAAGGGCAAGGAGAAGTGAAAGAGGAAGGAAAGTGGGAGATAGGAAAAAGAGATAAAGCAATAGAAGCGAAAGTAAGAGAGCTAGAAAGGTGGAGAGAGTTAGAAAAGAGAGACAGAAGGAGGAACAATGTAGTAGTGAAAGGAGTGGAGGTAGAGGAGGGAAGGCAAAAGAAAGCGGTAGAAAAGTTATGGCTAGAGATGGGGGAGGAGGGAGGAATAAAAGAGGTAAAAAAGAAAGACGGGGAAAAAGAAGATGGTTTTAGTTAGGTTAAAAGATAGAGTATAATAAAAAAAGAGGTAATGCAGAAGAAGAATTTGTTGAAAGGGAAAATGGAAGAAATAAAGAATGACATGACCTTGAAGGAAAGCATCAAAGAAAAATGCAATGGAGCCTGGAGAGGATAGCTGAGAAGGAGAGAAGAAATAGAAGAAGAGATTACGTAAAATACGGAAAGATTTGGATAGAGGGAAAAAGGTGAAGTTGAGATGTGGAAAAAAAAGTCCTGAGAGATGGAAGGGAAAAAGAAAGAGGAACAGAAGAAAAGAGAAAGAGTAGAAGAGAGGGTGACGGAAAAATGAAATGTAAAGGTAGTGAGGAGGAAGGAGAAACGATGAGAGGGGTGGGCGGAGAAAAGAGGGAGGAGAGGGAGAGTAGGGAGGAAGAGAGTGTAGTGAGGCTGAGGGGAAGAGGGAAAGGAGTCAGAGAGAGTAGAGTGTGGAAAGTAAAAAGGAGTGAAAGAGAGGAAAAAGAAGGAGAGGGGGAAGAAAGGAATGCAGGAGGGAGGAGGAAGAGAAGGAACAGGAACGAAGCCCAAAGATAGGCTTTTGAGATGTAGCGGGAGTGGAGGGAAAACAGGAAGAGTTTTTGGAAAGGATAAAAAAGTAGGATGTCGTGGGGTTGGTGAAAACATGGCTGAAATAGGAGGAACGGGAGAAGATGAAGAATAACGTGCCAAAGGAGTTCAACTGGAGGATACAGGGTGTAAAGAAAGAAAGAGTTGGAAGAAGAGGAAAAGCAATAGATGGGATAATGATGGGAGTCAGAAAGGTGTTAGAAGGGAAAGAAGAATGGATAAAGGAGGAGGGTTTAATGATTAGAGAAGTAAGATGGAAGAAGGAGAAATGGAGATTGGCAATAGTTTACGTAAACAGCAATTTATGATAATGAGTAAAATAAAATTGGTGAAGGAGGAGGAAAAGAGAAAAAAAGATGGATAGTGGGGGGCGATTTAAATGCGAGAACAGGGGAGAAAGTTGCGCTGGAGGATGGAGAAGAGGGAGTTGAAAGAAAATCGAAAGATAAAATGATAAATAGGCAGGGGGAAGGGCTGATTAGATGGGTTGAAAAAAAAGGGTGGGGAATTATGAATAGAGCATAGGAGGGAGATGAGAAGGAGGGGTGAATTTACAGGAGAAAGAGGGGAAACAGTGATCAATTACGCGAAGGAAGATAGGAATGTTTGAGAAAGAGTGACAAGATTGGAGGTGGGGTGTGAGGTAGATTCGGATCACCAATCAGTAGCAGTACGGGTGGACAAAGGGGGTGGTGGTGAGAGAAGAGGGACAATAGCGGAGGAAGAAAAGTGGGTGGAAGAGACGGACTGGTCGGAAGAGGCAAGAGAGAAGTTTAGAAGAAGAACGGAGGAGGTAGAAATAGGTAGTGGGGCCAATATAGGTAAAGAAATCGAAAAGTTGACAAAAATAATTAAGATGAAAGAAAAGATGAGAAAAGTAAAAAGAGGGGCAGAAGGAACAGGAGGATGGTGGGATGGGGACTGTGGAAAAAAGAGGAAAGAGGTAGAAAAGTTATTGAGAGACTGGAAAAGGGGAAGACAATATAAAGAACATTATAAGAAAAAAAAAGAATATAAGGAAATGTGTGAGAGGAAAAAGGAAAAAAAGAGAAATTTGCTGCAAGAGGTAAGAGAGGTGAGAACAGAGAAGCAGGTGTGGGAAGTAATAAAGAAGGAAAGGAGAAGAAGAGTAGAAATTAATAAGGAGATAACAATGAAGGAGTGGGATGAATACTTAAGAGACATGTTAGAAGGAACGAAATATAAGCAAAGGTTGTAGGAGAAGGAAAGGAGGAAGAGCAGGGAGCGGAGGGGAAAGTAGAGAAAGGAGAGAGGATAGGATGGGAAAAGGTAGAGAGAGTGCTGATAGGGTTGAAAAAAAATAAAGCGGCGGGAGAGAACGTGATAGGAAATAAATGTATATCCATAAATGTATATCCATAAACTATTATTTCAATTATCATTTCCTTACTTGCCGACATTGTGATATATTTTAAGTGTATTAATTATAATTATATAATAAACGACAAATTTGTTTAAAATTTAAAAATTTTATACATATTTAACTTTTAGAATACTCTGTATTTATGTTTTCTATTACTATTAATTAATATTATTGTTAGAATTAAAAAGATCAAAATTTTTATTATTAGTTGTACCTATAAAATACACATAGTACATATATTATGTAAGAGAAAGGGTGAAATTATTATTTACTATGCTTAAGGCAAATGAATTATACTAATAAAAACTTTATACTATCTACTACTAGAAACATAAAATATTAATTTTTTGTATTTAATTAAAAAAAACTTAGAAACACTTGCATTTTTGCCATGTATCCTAGAAGGGTGGATTATATGACATTCATGGGTAAAATGTAAGCCTTATAAAAAGTTACAAATAATGTTTATAAATAAGGCAATAAATTGTCATAATAAGTTATAAAATATGTGTAACAAGTTTATTAAAATGTAAGAATGATAAATAAATTATAAAACCAAAAATTTTTAAAAAGAAGATAGAAAAACGATAGGGGTGTATTAAAGATTATTATTGTTATACGATCCAAAAAGAGAAAGAAAAAGAACACATAGAAGATTTCGAGTTTTAAAAAGTATCCGTACTACGGCCTAAATCCTGCATGCTAACTTGCCGTATATCCTAAACACACGAGGGATATACAAGATATTAAAATAAACAAAAAATACAAGAGCTATGCACTTGTATTTTGCTGTATTCCATCATTTACTATCCCTCTACACTTATGTGTCGTGAAATAACCATTAAACTTTTTACATATTCCCTACAGTAATTATTTTACGTAGGTCGTAACACAAGATCGCGCTTCTTACTACGGTGAGAAATCAATTCAAATCACGACAGTTTTGTTAATATTAACAGTAAAGTAAAAACTGATATACTAATATATCATAAAGGCACATAAAAGATTAATTGCGAGCAAGTAACTTCATTCTTTCTATTTTTTCTGACATCTGCGGCGTAAAACCCCTCGTGGCGTAAAAATACCAGACTTACTCTATAATAAAAAATGTTTTGGATGCATCCTCATGTAACTTTTTAGTATGTTATTGTTTATAAGGTTTTAGAATATTTGTTTATATATATAAGGAATAACATATAAATATAGTAAATATTTTCACTTTCTTTATAAAATTATAGTATAGCTAAGAATGTATAAAATAAACATACTAGCATTTTTTTATTTTTTGTAATGCAATATTTTTATTAGTTGGTGTAAAGAAAACACATTGTTACTTATTTTCAAGAAAGACATGTGGTTGCATATTCCAAATTACATATTTTTTTTGCTAAGCAACAATTTTTTTACACCAATTGATTTATTTTATTATTCTGTACATAAAAATGTTAAAGGTACTGTTACCAAAAAATGAATAGTTTATGAGGTACTTTATATTTCGCCAAAATGTGCCAGAATAAAATATGAAATATCTTGTAAACTATTAATTTCTTTACAACTATCTTAATACTTTTATATGTAGAATAATTAGAAAAAACATATTATGAAAAAAATGGCGATGACCTTTATGTTACCTTAAAAAATCGATTTATTTCAAAATTGGTTTTATCATTATTTGTCCTCTTTGATGCATCTTTTGTCTAAAACGTTTTTTCATATTTTCCATATTTTTCGAGATATTTGCCTGGGGCGTTTAAAATGGCACACCTGGTATATAAATATATAAATAGGTATGTAAACTATTAATTTGTTAATTAAAACTCTAACTAAAATTTTTATGTAGAATAATGAGAAGAATTATATTATAAAAGAATCATACAATTTTTATTTAAAAAAATGGAGATGACCTTTATATGACCTTAAAGATTCGATTTTTTTGAAAATTGATTTCATCAATTATTGATTATTTGTGCCCCTTGATATTTTACATTTGTCTAAACCGTTTTCTCGTATCTTCTATAATTTTCGATATATTTGTTTGGGGTATTTAAAATAACATACCCTGTATATATATGTATATGTATATACATATACAGGTTCTGCAAACAAAAAATGTCCACCATCTATATTTCAGAAATGGCTTAAAATTATGAAAAATATCGAAATGTACGTGTTTGATCATTTCGAGGGGCAACTCAGAGGATTGGGAGTCGTCTCCCCAAGGGATTGCCCTAAGAAAACTCCAAATCCTTAAAAATTTTAAATGGAACCTCTTATATTGTATATCGTTAGAAAGAGCATAAAATAAGATAAATTTTGGCTCAAACCAGAGGTTGATACATTAACTCATTCGGGAATTATTTTTCATGCAAAAATAAGAAGTTAAAATAAGAAGAATCTTCATGAATGTTTGTTTGACGTTTACGTGCGCGTTTGCGAGAGTTCGTTAAGAGTTTAAAAACGTTATTTTCTTGCTAGAAGCATTTAATAATTTACTTGCATTTACTTAATAGAATGTATAAAATCAACGAAGTCGGGAAATATTCTGCAGATATTGAGTACTGTTTACAAATACAAACCAAATATGACCATTTCAATCACTTTCTACGAATGTAAGCAGCTGTAAATTACTGGAGCACAGAAATGGTCATAACTCGGAAATAAGGTCAAATAGGACATATGTTTATATTTTTTCATTGTTTTCGTGTCTTGAATCTACCACTACAATATTTCCCACTTATTAGGAAACACCTGTATGGATGTATGTATGTATGTACATATAACATAAGTACAGTTGTCGAATGTCAAACGTTAAGAAATGTAGAAAATTAAGAACAAGATGATAAGGCTATGGTCCATTTGATGCTACAAATGCTTTGAAGCGTTCTTCATCTTCTTCGTTTTTCTTCACTGAAAAAAAAGAGAAGAGGAATACTTCGAAGAGCATTTGTAATGTTAAATAAATCGCAGCTTAAGTAAACATACATGGAACTACACACCAATAATTTTTAAAACTATAAGAGGAATGACTAAAGGTGGGATAATTACGACAACAGGTAAGGAATTACACAGACTAAAACCAAAGGAGAATATACGAGACAATGCAATAAAATTTTATATATAACAAAAACAGATGAAATTATTCTGTATGGTCAAAATATTGCAAAAATATTGGAGATACTGATTGAAAAAGTGCAGAAAGAAGAAGATATATATTTGAAAAAAATTATATATTATTTTTTAATTATGCAACGTCTCGTCCGGATGGATATATATGTGTAGTGCGCTCCCTGCGCAGTTACCAACAGGCGATTTTAAAGACTCTAAAAACGCGCGTTTTTCTCGGTTCGCGCGCGAGTCGAGCGTCACCTCCCCGCCGTAGCGCTTCATTGTTTTTCCTGTTGTGCGTTCATCAATAGTGCGATTATTTTCTTTGCAAGATTTAGGTTATTTATCGAGTAAAAATGGGCAAGTCCATGCATAAATCGAGGAAGAGGAGGAAGTCATCGTCATTCAAGCATCGTGATCGCATTGAGGATCTGGAAAACAAGATATCGCAGTTGATCGAAGTAATCGAGGAGAGAGGTTAGATATCCACATGTCGAGTCTTTATCGCCGACCGTGTCCTCTGCTCTCGCATGTCACACTGACCAAGAGTCGGATGCGGAGAGACCTTCTGACGACATCATTAGGGAGGACAGTCCCGGTCGAGCGAAATCTGCCTCTCAGGTGGCAGAAATGGCAAATCCTGCTAGACAGGTTATGCCAGAGGATCCGCACGTTACAGGTGTGTACGTTCATCCCAGTTCTGTAATACAGACCGAGGAGTCGACACAACCTTTTCCGATTAATCGGAATACCTTTTCTTCTGTTGTGGCGGCGGTAAGTAATCTGCCAGACGATGGCTTGCCCACGTCCCCCCCGAGCAAGACGATAGTTTTGTCGGAGCCCGCTGCAGCAGAGGATTCGGCGGATACCTTAACTAGAGAGCTCTTCGGTGCCATAGGACAAATAGCAGAGACACAATCTTGGAACGACCTTGTTGTCCAGCAGTTGCGTGAGTTAATGCGGAAAGGCCTTCCCGCGGACCAGCGAGAAATTCTGTTTAAGAAGTACTCTCCCCCGGAGGAGGGAGAATTAGATTTCCTCAAGGCTCTTAAACTAAACATAGAGTGCAAATCGGCTTTAAAAATCGGAGAGGCATTGTCGGATCTTCTCAAACCGGAGGCCCAAAGCTCCCTCAACGCCGAGGCTCGTGCTGCAATCGGTAAATTTCAACGAAGGAATTAAGATCATAGCACACCTATTCTATCGTCTTTCCTTGTTTAGACGGGCTCTTGTCAAGCCGACATTTAATATTGTGGCCAAGAACACAGCCGATGCCATTCCGGTAGATAATTTATTGTTTGGCGCTTCGTTCGGTGAAGAAATTAAGAAAGCAGCCTTAATGGAGAAGTCGTCCAAGGACATTGTTAATGCGTCATTAACGCTCTCAAAAAAGACTCAGCAGCCAATTAAACGCCCGCTACAGACTGCACCCGTTAGGTCGGGAAATGCACGTGCCCCTGTATCGAGATCGAGACAGTTGGCGACAAGGAGAACAGGCGCGTCGAGCAGCAGTCGCCAGTCGCCGCACCGCTACAGGCCCCGCTACAGGTCCCATTCCAGGAGGCGTTAGAGGAAAGTCAGGTAACCGTGGACGGCAGGTTATCAAGGTTTTTACCCAAATGGAAGGAAATTACATCCGATCCAGTGATTCTCCAAGCGATAACAGGCTATAAGCTTCCCTTTTAGCACCATCCACCACATCAAAAGTTTGAACCCTCTATCCACTTATCAGACTGAGAGATGCAAATTTGTCGTCATTAGATAGATAATCTCTATGCTAAGGGCGCTATTGAACCTGTGTCAGATTGCGAGGTACAATTCCTGTCACCATATTTTGTCATTAAAAAACATTCGGGAGATTGGAGATTCATTCTTAATCTTAAGCGGCTCAATGAATATATCATTGCCCCGCATTTTAAACTAGAGAATTGGAAGACGGTAGTTCAGCTTTTTTCACCGAGTGATTTTCTCGCATCAATTGACATACAGGACGCATATTTGCATATTCCGATCTGTCCAGAGGATAGGAAGTATCTCCGTTTTCGGTTTCAGGGTCAATTTTTTCAATTTAAAGTCTTACCGTTTGGGCTCGCTTCAGCCCCTTTTATTTTTACTAAGTCCTTGAAACCTGCGTTATCGTATCTAAGAGAGAAAGGACTCTTTTTAGTCGCTTTTCTAGATGATTTCCTGATAATTGCACCCTCATACGAGGCATGTTTACGTAATATTTTCGAAACATCGAATCTTCTATCTTCGCTTGGATTTTTAATAAACGAACGGAAAAGTGTATTTTCTCCTTCTACATCCTGTCTTTACTTAGGTTTCATCTTTGACTCTATTTATTTTTCAGTTTCTATTCCTTCAGAAAAAAGGGAAAAATTGCTGAAATTAACGCTGTCTTTCTTGGATAAGAAGTTTTGTACTATTCGAGAGTTCGCAAGTTTCATTGGCTCATTAATTTCGATCTGCCCAGCGGTCCAATATGGGATTTTACATACCAAGATTTTGGAAAGGGTTAAATTTCATGCTCTGCTAGATGCAAACGACAATTTTGAAGCGCGGATGACGCTTCTTTCTTCCATTAAAGAGGATCTTTTGTGGTGGAAAAATGTTTTTGCTGACACCTCTCAGCGTAATGTTATTCGTTCGGGCATCTTTACTCGGGAAATTTTCACCGTCGCCTCGCTAACCGGATGGAGTGCTGTCTGCGGGGAAAACCGCACACACGGGTTCTGGTCAGCGGAGGACAAGCTCAATCACATCAATTACTTGGAACTTCTGACTATATTTCATGCCTTGAAATGTTTTGCATTTGATTTAAAGCATTGCAACATTCTATTAAGAGTGGACAATGCAACAGCTCTCTTTTACGTGAACCGCATGGGATCGATTAAATTCCCCCACTTGTCGAATCTCGCCAGAAGAATCTGGTGCTGGTGTGCAGAACGTGACCTTCTCATCTACACCTCGTATATTTCCTCTGCCCAGAATTTTGAGGCAGATGCAGAATCTCGAACCATTTCTGAAGAAACAGAGTGGTCGTTAGAGCAAAGTTATTTTAGGATACAATAGGATTTTCGGTCCATTTGATATTGATTTATTCGCCGCATCTATCAATGCAAAATGTTCACGTTTTGTGTTTTGGTTTCCGGATCCGGAAGCTTTCTCAGTGGATGCTTTCTCTTTAGATTGGAGCAAATTTTAATTTTACGCCTTTCCCCCGTTTATTTTAATTTTAAAGGTTTTACGAAAAATTATCACGGACAGAGCGGAGGGAGTTATATTGGTTCCATGGTGGCCAGCACAACCCTGGTTCCCGCATTTTTTGCCGCATTAATTATTAATCAACCTGTGTATTTTGAACCGGACATTCACATGTTGTCATCTCCTTTTAGGGAAATTCACCCAGTCTGGAAGTCTGGAGCAAGACACGCCTGGCTGTCGCGAGATTATCCGGCAAGCCTTCCTAGTCAGAGGTACACTCACGGTTGCATTGAACGCGATACTCGCCTCTATTTCAGACGCTACGATGGCTTAATATGCTAAGCCAATTAGACTGTGGTGGTTCTTCTGTAAACAGAGACAAATTGATTGTTTCCGCCCGTCCTTTTCAGTATTTTTGGAATTTTCATCTTGGCTGCTACCGGAGCTTCGTTCTTACTCAACTCTGAACACGTATCGGTCAGCCATTTCTCTGCTTTCTGCAGAAGAAATAGGCTCACACCCGCTGGTGAGATGATTTTTTAAGGGATTGGCGGCGCTGAAACCACAGCGTCCTCGATACAATTTTATTTGGGATCTGGCGCAGGTGATTACCTATTTATCTACATTATACCCCCACGAGGATCTCTCTTTGGAAATCCTCTATAGAAAACTGGTAACGCTTCTCGCGCTCACGACTGCGCAAAGGATGCAAACGCTAGCAGCTATACAATTTTCAAACATCACAATTACCGACACCTTGGTCATCAAAATTCCAGCGAGGCTCAAGACTTCGAAGATTGGAAGACCGCAACCCTTGCTCATCTTTAAACCATTTGCGGACAGACCAAACCTATGCGTTCTTTCATTGGTGAAATTTTATTTAAACCGTACAAAAGAACTTAGAAGCAGAAAGGACGACTCGCTCTTTATCGCTACTCGCCTTCCAGTTTCATCCCAATCTCTAGGCCGTTGGGTTAAAACGGAGTTGAGCGCAGCAGGTATAGACACCTCTATATTCTCGGCTCATTCCACTCGCCATGCCTCGACATCATTAGCGGCCAGTAAGGGCATCAGTTTGGACGAAATTCGGCGAACTGCAGGGTGGACCAAATCTTCGGAAGTTTTCGCCCGTTTCTATAATTGCCCTATCGTCGAAGACCCTGCTTTCTGTTCCACTATACTTAATACGGGTTAACATATTAATTGTCTTTGTATTATCCAGTGCATAATTTAAATTCTGCTTTGTAAACAGGATCTCGGAGGCAAATCTGAGCTTTAAATATCTACACATATATCCATCCGGACGAGACGTTGCATAATTAATAAGTTGAACGAACTTACCTTAAGTGAAGTTCGACTGTAATTATGCTGTCTCGTCCGGATGGATAGTCCCACCCTCCCAAGCCCCGATTTCAGATTTGCAGCTTTAAAAGTATGAAGCGCTACGGCGGGGAGGTGACGCTCGACTCGCGCGCGAACCGAGAAAAACGCGCGTTTTTAGAGTCTTTAAAATCGCCTGTTGGTAACTGCGCAGGGAGCGCACTACACATATATATCCATCCGGACGAGACAGCATAATTACAGTCGAACTTCACTTAAGGTAAGTTCGTTCAACTTATTAATTATATTAAATAAATGAAGCACTAAAAAAATATAAATAAAAAAAATTTTTTATCGAACCAATTTCAAAAAAACTCTAAAAAGTAAAAAAAATAAAGCTTTTTTATTTCTTTTTAATTTTTTTTATTTTTTAGTTTTTTTGAACTCAGTTCTATATTTTTTTTAAATTTTTGAGCAATTTTTAAAATTTTAATTGTTTCTTCAATTTTTTTAAATAGATTTATATATCAATTTCTATGTAACATTGCAGCCGTATGCTTCACTGGGACTGCCAAGCGACCCAAAGGAGGCAACGGTGAACGAAAACCAAACTAGATTTAAGATTCCGACACAGCATTCCGAGGAGGGGGAACTCAACTGGGCTAGGACCCAAGCGTTATTAAAATTATGGCTAGGGGAACGCGAACTCAGGCGCGAAAATTACCCACATAATACAATCCGACGCGATCATAGATTTAAGTATAACGAACCAGATGCCCGTACGGTGTGGAAGCCGTCCCTAACGACAAACCAGACCATCAAGGACGGCAAGGCGCAGTAGCGACGAGGGCCGACCAAGGGGAGCCAAGATGGCGGATTGTTCGCAATTTTGTTTAATTAAAGATTCTCGCATTAATAAACGGCCCCTGACCGAATCGGGGAGCCCGGGAAGCAACTGTAGCTGGACAAGATCGCATTTTGACCGCGAGAATAGAAAATGGCGGACCGTCCGTAATCTACGAGAAAGCGATCGGGGCGTGATATCGCGCGGTGCATGACAGAACTACGAGACACGAGAAGGTCACATAGCCGAAAATTGAAGCGATCCGATAACGGATACGCGAGTTAGGGTACCGTCCGGAAGTTTGCACCAGGTGCGTCATCTCCGGGAACTGAGTAGCCCTGACGAGAGGGGGGGGCCTGATTAGGCTCCGTACCGCGCGCCGTCGAAATCCGACGACCGGGAGACAAGTTGGCGTACCGTCCGCAAA
>NW_027509423.1:20000-32814 GCF_048541705.1 Temnothorax americanus | reverse complement strand
ATTGAAAAATACGAGATTCGGAATTACAAAAAAATGGCTGATATTTGTCTTGCCGAATTCGCAGCGAATTATGATGAAAAAAGGAATAAATACCAAAGTGATAGTGAGAATGAATATAATGAGAATATTGAAATTAGAGAACGACAAAAACAGAAAATTATTAGATTTCGTCGTTACAAATTACAAGAAGACCGATATAATTATTTCAGAGAACAGGTTTTGTTGTTTCTACCTTGGAAAAATGAAACAGATGATGTGGAGAGACAAAATTGTGAAACACTTTATAAAAAAAATATTCATTTAATTGAAAAAAAAACAGAATAAAGTTTGCAGTAATAGGAGATGCAGAACTTGATAATGCGTTGGCTGACGCACAGCGAGATCAACAAAATGTAGAAGATGAAGAGGTAGAATCTTTCATGAATACAAAAATTCCGAAAGAGCAAGAGATAGATATATTCGGTCAAACAGGTGTAGCAGATTGTTCGAAGAACAATAAACGAAAAATAAGTAATCCACCTAAATCAACCAAAGAGGAAATGATGAGTATTCTTCAAAAATTAAACGACAAACAGAGGGAAATCACAATACACGTTTTACATTGTTTCAAAACTGGTAATTTACCAATTAAACTGTTCATCAGCGGATCTGCAAGAGTTGGAAAAAGCACAGTCATTAACGCGATTTATCAGTTATTATTGGATTATTTCTACGAAATGCCTGGAGAAAAAAACAATTCGGTCAAAATATTATTATGTGCTCCTTCAGGAAAAGCAGCATTTCTAATAGGTGGTGTAACGTTACACACTGCTTTTGCTTTACCAATAACACAGTACGGAGGGCAAATGCCAGAATTGTCAGCAGATGTGGCAAATACTATTTGTGAGAATTTAATAGAATTAAAATTATTAATTATAGACGAAATATCTATGGTAGGTAGTACAATGTTTAGTCGAGTGGATACAAGATTAAGACAAATTATGGGACGTGATAAAAGCTTTGGTGGAGTTTCTGTACTGGTGGTCGGGGATCTTTATCAATTACCGCCGGTTATGGATACTTCAATATATCTTTGTCCGAAATCTAGCATGTTAAGCGTATTTTCAGAAAATGCTTTATGGAATGATTTTGAATTCTTTCAGTTAACAGAAATAATGAGACAAAAAGAGGATAAAACGTTTGTTGAGGCTCTTAACAACCTTGCAAAAGGAACAATGTGTGAAAATGATATTGCTCTAATTAGGTCAAGAGAAACGACAGACGAATACATTCCAAAAGATGCAATTAGATTATATGCTGATAATCACATACTCTGTTGATAGTTTTAATAAATTAAAAATCGATTTACAAGATGGTACAGCTTATGAATCTATAGCAAAAGACACAATTTGAGGAAAGGTCAGTAGTAAATTAAGAAATAAATTACTAACGTCCTTAAAAAACAAAAAGAGAACAGAATGTGGTGGCTTGGCTTTCAAAGTTATATTAAAAATAGGTATCAAATACATGATAATTACTAATATAGCTGTAGAAGAAGGCCTAGTTAACGGAGCTTGTGGTATATTGAAAAATATAACATTTAAACCAGATACAAATGAACCAATTAAAATATGGCTTGATTTCAATAATGATAAAATTGGCGTAGAACAACGAAGACCATATATAAAGTATATGACTGAAAATTATATGGAAATGTGTTTAGTTCCGCTATCACCGCTCTCTGTCGTATTGAACGTCAATGAAAGAATGGGATATCAAATCGTAAGGGAACAATTTCCAATTACACCTGCTGAAGCTATAACAATCCATAAAAGCCAAGGTCAAACGTACGAAAAAGTATGTGTTGATTTTAGGAACAATTGCCGTATGACGAGGCCAATGTTGTACGTAGCACTGAGTAGAGTAACAAAATTATCTGATTTATATATTCTTGAAAGTTTTACATCACCCAAAAAACCATCAACAAATAATTTATTAGAATTAGAAATAAAACGTCTAAAAGAAGAGAAGTGTCTTAAATTGTCGTATTCCAAAATTATAAAAGGAAACCAAATAAAAATTATTTACCAGAACGTACGGTCACTGAATAAAAATTTGAATAATATATCTTGCGATAAATGGTATCAGCAAGCAGATTTATTAATTTTTGCAGAAACACAAACAATCACAACAGACAATCACAACAGACAATTTGACATTTGAAGGATTTAATATTATTTTCCGAACAGACAACTATGATAAACGTTTACCAAAAGGAATAATATGTTTTATTAGAAAGGAACTTAACGGATTTATTGAAAAACATATACAAAAAGATGAAACTATAAATGGACAACAGCGTCATATTGACTTGATACGCATGAACATAAATGAGGTGGAGATCATTACCGGTTATAAATCACCATCCGTACCTCGAACTATGTTTATACACGAACTAGATAATATTTTAAGCAAATATATTAGTAAAAAAAAAATTATAATAGGTGATTTTAATTACGACTCGTATAAAAAAGGAGGATTTTTAGAAAAACATTTAAATAAATTACAATTTAAACGTGCAATTAGTACTCAAGTGTCAACTACAAACTTTAATACGCAGATAGATGTAATATTTATATCGGAGGAAATATTAAATTATAATGCGGGGGTATACAAAACTTATTTCTCAGATCATAAACCTATTTTTATCGGATTAAACGAGCAGACCGAGAAACTAATATCAAGTGTAAAAATGGTGGAAAAATTGAAAGAAGAAAATTCTTATAACAAGAACAAAAATTTAGAAGAACATTTATTCAACGTAATATCTGAACAAACTAATGAGACATTTAGGAAAGATAACAAAGAAAGTATAACAGTAGCAGATACAGTAGAAATTAATCCACCTCCACAAACTTTAGAAGAAAATGTGCTAAACAAATATTCGTGGCTAGATGATAGACCTTTAAATGAAATTATGAAAATAATAGAAAATAATACTTAATTTAATCGTGTTGATGTATTATTTATTACTGGTTTACATTGGGTTAATCCAATCTTTACCCCGGATGTTCAGATTGTTGGAGGTTGTCAAGCTGGCAACCACTGGCATTGTATTTATTATGACGGTGTAAAACTTCATATATATGACAGTTTGTATTTTGAAACGCACTCTTATGACAATCTAACATTAGTTGAACAAAGATACATTAAAAAACGATATCCTAATTTAACTCAGAATAATGTAATATTTGAAAAAGTTACAAAGCAACCGGACCTAGCATCGTGTGGTATATTTGCAGCAGCATTTGCTATATCAATAGCAAGGGGAGAAAATCCATCTATTATAAAATATTCAACAGATATGCTAAAGATGCGTAGGCATTGTCTAAAGATTATTAAAGAAAAAAAATTACTGCCTTTTCCAGAGGAATAAAAACTTAAATTTAAAGAATATAATACATACAGAATGATACACACTCATTGCATTTTCACATCTACTTTATATTAAACCTAAAGTACAATCGTGAATTGCCAAAAATATAATAAACAATTCAGCTTTCATTTCTGAGAATTCGTACATATATAGAAGCTTTATAATAAAACTAGATCTGATCAACCAAATTTTAATGAATTATATATGAAATAGAGGTAGAAAAGAATGAAGAAACAAATGTATATATTAGATCGTCTCTACTTTCTCGACGTCATAAATATTTATGGGAATAAAAAAAGTGTGCAAGTAGAAACTTGCACATTGCTTCCTCATAGTTATTAAGTGTGCAAGTTGAAACTTGCACATTGCTTCCTCATAGTTATTAAGTGTGCAAGTTGAAACTTGCACATTGCTTCCTTAGAGTTCTTAAGTGTGCAAGTAGAAACTTGCACATTGCTTTCTTAGAGTTCTTAAGTGTGCAAGTTGAAACTTGGACATTGCTTCCTTAGAGTTCTTAAGTGTGGGTACATAATTATGTATACAGGCTCCTAAAGAGTTAAGTGTGCGAGTAGTATAATTTTTATTTTTGTACCTTTTTTCTTTTGAATTTGCCAACCTCTTTGGACATTGAGCAGCTCTATGTGCCACGAACTGTCTGCATTCATAACACATTTTGATGTTCGTCCCTTGTCTTGGACAGTCACGTCCCAAATGTCCAAACTCGTCGCAATTAAAACACTTTTGGTCGTGGTCACCATGGCACTTCCGGACGCTTGCGTTCTTCCGGACTCACTTTCTTTCTGTATTATAAAATTTTTAAGACTTTCATAAGACAGCGGTTTGTTCTGCTGATGCATATTTAGGAAATTCAGGTTTTTAACATCCGGTAAAGCTTTCGATATTGCATTGTAGAACGAATCTCTTACTCCATCATCGGTCAAAGGTTTTACTTTCGGCAAGCTATTATACATTCTAACTATATCTTCAAATCGATTCCAGAAAGCTGAAGCCTTTTCCTTTCCCGGATTGTATTTAATACTATATAATTTTTCCCGCAGACTCATAGTAGTTAAATTTGCTTTATTTAATTTCAGTGTTTTAAGTTTTTCCAATATTTCTTTCGGTTCCTGAATTTCGCTCGAATAATAATTCATTTCTAAATGTCCGATTAATCTTTTGCGAACATCATATTTTTGTTGTTTTAGAACACTTCCGCTAACATTCGATCTCGTATTTTCGTTTTCATTGCTTTCATCAATAATGTGTAATAGATTGAGAGAGCGTAATTCAGATTTAAAGAAATCTAAGAAATATTCAAATCGTGTATGTGTATTTAATTTATAATATCTATGCAATTTGGTATTTCTAGATTTTAAGAAATCTTTCGCAATATTTTCCCGTTCTTTAAATCGTTTATCTATTTCATTCAAAATTAAAGAATTTACATTGTTGATTTCTGAATTACTATCTAAGCTTTGTACTTTCGAATTTGAATCACTTACGGTTGTGGATCTTCCGGGCATGTTTGGAAGAGAGCTCGTTCGAGTGTCTTTCATTTTTACTTCATCCAATTTTTCTCTCATGAAGTTTTTGGTTTGATTACCATATTCTACTAAACCATCATACTCTGCTCGAGTGTATTTTATCAGATTATTCATTTCTTTAAGTTTTTCTTCCATTTCTTCTTTCGATTTCCTTTCGGCCTCTTTCAATTTTTCCTCGTAACTTTCGGTCATTACTTTCAATTTATCCTCGAATTCTGTGGAATTCAAAAAATCATTATTCTGATTTTGTATATCAAATATATCATTTTTCTGAGTGTTATTCAGAAAGTCTCTATTAAATAAAATTTTATGAGGTTTTATTTTCTCGATACTGGTAATTTTCGGGGTACCTTTCATTACATTTTTCATTTCTTTCGACTCCATCACGTATCAAGAGACACGGTACTGTCTCGCGCCAAGTACACGCGGAGCGAGACCGACCGTGACTCTTTTACGCGACGCGACGGGTTGCAAGTACCCGAGATGTTGAGATCTCGATAACGAGTGAACGGATCAAGTTCTAAGTAGGCTTGATCGATAGCTTGGAGTCCAATTAGGGGGGGGGGGGTTTCTCTTATAATATTCTGCTACGTGCCCTACGAGCGGAGATATTGCGACGTAAAGTCCAAATGTAAAAATTTTTTATTAAGATACGTCGTCGTCGTCTACGTCGACCGCTCTTCTTTATAACATACATGTAACAAACAGAGAACGTCACTTTCACTTTTTCGACACTGGCGGCTAGCGGCGTTAGTGTCGCAGTGCAGTGCAGTTCGTTTAGAGCGCTATCCTGTCAGTCAGTTCATCATCTGATCAGTTAACCTATCTCGATCGATCGAGAGATACGGTAGTACGCGCGGAGCGAGACTGATCGTGTGACTCTTTATTACGCGTCGCGAGGTAAGGTGCGACAACTCGCGCATACGCGCGTACGCGAAACGGCAGTAACACCGTAATCGAGCCGGCGATATACTGAATTGAATTGCTTCGTGCTTATCTAAAGATTTCGTATCCCTACATTGGGTGCGTTCAGCCGATACTCCGCTAGCTTAGCAATCGTGAGCAGTCGCTCGTTTTCGCTCGTTTCCTCTCCTTTGACCCAATGGATTAAAAGGAGAGGAAACGAGCGACTGCTCACGATTGCTAGGCTAGCGGAGTATCGGTTGAACGCACCCATCGTGTTACTATCGCTGCCGGAAAAGAAGGTTCTCTACGCTTGGCAGAAAGTGACGACTGACACGTTCGATCCCGACTTCGTTGATCGCAGAAGAGCTCAACTCGAGGTACGTTTCCGATTTGCAATTATAAAAGTATTGTGCGATGAATGTTGTACCCAATTATAACCTCAAATAAAGTTGTGCACGTTGCTGAAAGATATATATATATATATCTTGATATATAGGCTACGGTCAACGTGATACAAATGCTCTGGAGCGTTTTTCTTCTCCTTCTTTCTTCATTAAAAGAAAAGAAAAGAGGAATGCTTCGAAGCATTTGTAGTGTCACGTTGACCGTAGCCATAATATCATATTAATACATTATTATATTTTTAGACGTAGCTGTTGATGAAAGAGAATTAGATGGTGACTTAATTTTGGGAGATATAGGTCAAGGATTGCCATTTAAAGCTGGTACGTTTGATGGGGCTGTCAGTATTTCTGCGCTTGTGGTTGTGCTATGCAAGCAAAACTTTGCACAATCCTACAAAACGTTTATATCGTTTCTTATCAACGTTGTATGTATGTCTGTCAAGAAGCGCAAGAGCAGTGTTACAATTCTATCCAGAGAACGGTGAACAGGTTGTGGATATATAGGTCAAGGATTGCCATTTAAAGCTGGTACGTTTGATGGGGCTGTCAGTATTTCTGCGCTTGTGGTTGTGCTATGCAAGCAAAACTTTGCACAATCCTACAAAACGTTTATATCGTTTCTTATCAACGTTGTATGCATGTCTGTCAAGAAGCGCAAGAGCAGTGTTACAATTCTATCCAGAGAACGGTGAACAGGTTGTTGATATTATATATATCTTGATATATAGGCTACGGTCAACATGATACAAATGCTCTGGAGCGTTCTTCTTCTCCTTCTTTCTTCATTGAAAGAAAAGAGAAGAGGAATGCTTCGAAGCATTTGTAGTGTCACGTTGACCGTAGCCATAATATCATATTAATACATTATTTTATTTTTAGATATAGGTCAAGGATTGCCATTTAAAGCTGGTACGTTTGATGGGGCTGTCAGTATTTCTGCGCTTGTGGTTGTGTTATGCAAGCAAACTTTGCACAATCCTACAAAACGTTTATATCGTTTCTTATCAACGTTGTATGCATGTCTGTCAAGAAGCGCAAGAGCAGTGTTACAATTCTATCCAGAGAACGGTGAACAGGTTGTTGATATATATATATCTCGATATATAGGCTACGGTCAACGTAATACAAATGCTCTGGAGCGTTCTTCTTCTCCTTCTTTCTTCATTGAAAGAAAAGAGAAGAGGAATGCTTCGAAGCATTTGTAGTGTCACGTTGACCGTAGCCATAATATCATATTGATACATTATTTTATTTTTAGACGTAGCTGTTGATGAAAGAGAATTAGATGGTGACTTAATTTTGGGAGATAGAAATAACGTGGATAAAGCACTGAGAAGCCTGCAAAAGACCGACAGCAGATATAAGTAAGAGAATTTATTATTATTTTTCTTTTTCATACACTTATCGTAATTATTAATTGAATTATAATTTTATTGCAGTAACGCCACTCGCGAACCACGAGAGTCGCGTAAAAACGGGGAAAAAAACCGAGGACAGTAAACCAAGCAGCGGAAAAATATCCCTATTCGACTTTCTCGAGGATAAATTATCTGTACAACCTGAGAGCGTCGAAACAACTAATTTCTCAAAACAGCTACATACAAATTAATAAAAGTAATCAAGATCGTTTTGAATCAAGAGGATTTGATTATATATATATATATATATATATATATATATATATATATAGATTATGTAGAGACATTATTATATATAGAGATTATATAGAGACATTATATAGAGACATTATATAGAGATTATATAGAGACAAAAATTAAATCCTGTTGCTCTCAACGTCTGCCTCTGCCTCGTCTACCCCAATGGTAATTGGGTGATGACAATTTATATGAGAAGGCCATGAACCTTTATTCTTGGCGTCGTATCCCCGCGGCTCTGCCTCTTGGTCTGCGAACTGTAAAATAATAAAATTGTATAAGAAATTTTATGAATTAAATACATATAAAATGAATTAAATTTTTTATATATAACGAGAAGATATTTATTATTATTATTACATACCCAATGTCCAGTTCTATCTCTAAGTTTTGGATCTCCACAATTGAACGGAACTGACGAACTGTGCAATATTTGTATATGTTTTCTATCTTCTGGTATACGTTGAATAAATTGAGGCAATTGAATTCGCCATGTTCCGACAGGTTCATAATCTGAACAACTTCGCAAAAGTGTATGGAAATGATCCATATGAGCGTCCGTAATCCATTTGCCTCGAATAATTATATTTTTTTCTTTACGTTTTAAAATTACTCTCTTTTTTAAATTCTGTTTGGATTGCTTTATAATAGCGCGATTGTTTAAATCCTGCTGCTCTGCACGAGATTCTGTAGCATAATTACTTTCAGAATGTGTCTTTGCACTTTTAGCAATTGCTTCAGTTTCTGTCGCTTTTATTATCGCTAATGGAAGTACTCTTTAAGAAATAGCACATTGTGAATCTTGAGCACGATTATTTGGTAAATTCTGTTTGCATCGTTGCTGCTTTGTAGCGCGATTTTCTAAATCCTGTTTTTCTGCCCGACATTCTTTAGCGCAATTACTTTTAAAATGTCTTTTCATACGTTGAGCAGTCGCTTTAGCCTCTCTATCTCTTATCACTGCTAATGGAAGTACCTTTTGAGGATTAGCACTTTGCAAATCCTGAGGAAAATGTTCCATAACATTATTTTCCAAAATTTGTACCAAATGTGAACGCATAAACTTATATTCATACTTTACTTTGTCAGGTTTAATATTGAATAACAATGAAGTAGCAAAAGCTATAGCAAAAACACCACAATCGCTACAGTTCGGTTGACGTTGCACATTATGGAAATTTGACGGGATGTTTTTTAAAGTCATGTGCTGGAAATAATTTTTCCAAGAATCGCTCATGATCTTTACACAATGTTTTATTATGTGAAGAATCATATACAAATATATTTTTTGTATCATAATAACAACACACCCAATGTGACGAGCTACACAATATTTGAATGTGTTTTTTATCTTGTGATACAGGTTGAATCATATCAGGCAATTGTATTCCGACAGGTCTATAATCTGAACAACTTTGTAAAAGTCTATGGAAATGATCCATATGTATGTCCGTCAGCCGTTGCCTGATTCAAAAACGACTATAAAATGGTTAGATGTTAATCAGATACGACGTAGAAAAGTTAAAACTTATAAGGAAATTGAAGCTCTTAACGGAGATTCTACAAATATATTTTGTCCATCTATAATAGATGAACATTATCCATGGAGACCGAAAGAATTGGAATCTATGTTTTTATATGAGTTTGTACAGTGGTATGATATTTTGAAAAATAAACCACGAGGTAAAAATATTGAATACTACACGATGGAGAATGGTTATTATCTAAAACGGCGACAGCGTGGATGTCTTATTAATCACTATAAATATAATGTCAATACGCAGCCGGAAAATTATTTCTTTTCATTACTGCTCATGTTTAAACCGTGGCGGAAAATAGAAGATCTTAAAGACGGATGTGATACATATACAGAAGCATTTCACAAGGAAAAGTTATATCTTACGGAAGCATTGCAATATCATGAAAAATTAGAGGAAGTGCAAAAAGCATTTGAAACTGCGAAGCAATTAGTTGAACAATATTTAGATAATTTGGAAAAACAGCATGAGTCTCAAGATGATCCCAATAATCCAATAGGTGTTTAAAATATTGAGGCTGGTGAAGCGATGCAAGATTTTAAGGATCTTGGTGACAAATTAAATCAGGAAATCAATGTATCTGAAATAATTTCAAATCTGAACGCAGATCAAAGAAGAATATTTGACAGAGTCATCAACGCCGTAAAGATATCACCGGATGACGAACAATTTAAACAATTACTATTATATGTTAGCGGAGAAGGAGGTACTGGTAAAAGTTTCTTAATTAAAACAATTAAATGCTGGATAAAACAAAATCTCCACAAAGATACTGCTGTAACAGCACCTACTGGTATAGCGGCGTTTAATATCGATGCTTTAACAAATCACAGGCAATGGCAGTTACCTGTTGAACATGGTGATCAGTCTCCTAAGTATACACTATTATCTGATCACGTTTTGAAAGTTTTACGAGCAGATCTTAAAGATGTTAGTCTTATTATAATTGATGAAATATCAATGATATCTAATTTAACTTTCATGTATATACATTTACGACTATGTCAAATATTTGATACCATGGATGACGATTTCTTTGGTGAAAAGCATGTTCTTTTATTTGGAGATCTGCTTCAATTACCTCCTGTACGTGAAAATTTTATCTTTGTTCCACTATCAAAAGCAGAATTTAATAAATATATTGGCAGTGTGGGGACTACTCCTGAGGAATGGTTGTGGCAAAAATTTCAATATGATGAATTGACGATCAATATGCGTCAGCAAGGAGATACAGCTTATCGTGAATTACTCTCGAGAGTTCGTATTGGTTTATTGACAACTTCTGATTCTGAGATTCTCGAGAAAAGAAGAATATCATTGAAAGGTCAGTCTTTCGATGAAAGATTATACGAATTGTGTAATTATCTTGATAATTCGCCGCCTAACACTGTTTGTTTACTGCCTACTCGTTATTTGTGCGATGTTCTGTGTGATGCTAAGTCGTATTGCTTCGAAAGAAATATTATTAATTGCTCAAGATACGCTTGACTGTGATAATTATATTAAACGAAAGGTACAAAAGCGATTGACGGATAATGAAGACGATGATACCAATACAGCTGGGCTTTTGAAACAAATTACAATTAAAATTGGAGCAAAAGTTATGATAAGACGCAATATTGATGTCACTTTGGGCCTGGTAAATGGTACAATTGCTACAGTTATTTCTGTTGTGCGGGATATATCTACCGATTGTGTAGAAAATATTAAACTTCTTTTACTGTCTGGTTTGGAGTATTGTATTGAAAGAGTAAGTGTCAAGTTTAAAGTAATGGAGAAAGCATATGTTATCAGAAAACAATTTCCCATAACTCTCAGTTGTGGCATAACCATTCATAAAAGTCAAGGATTAACCTTGCAAAACGCTGTTATGGATATAGGTAATTCTATATTTAGTTGTGCTCAGTCATATGTTGCGTTATCCCGACTACCGTTTTTGGATGGATTGCATTTAATTAACTTTGATCCTTCAGCTGTAAAAGTAAGTGAAAGAGCTATTAGCGAATATAATCGACTAATACGAACATTTCTACCGCAAGCACAAACGATTCCTATTTCGAAAAAACGTTTTCGAAAAGTAAAAGATGTTCCGTGGACATTGTCGAAAATAATCAATGCCGGTTAAGAGTCAGATCAACAAATTGGAAAAAGTACTGTTGAGCCGATACCTGTTTTGCAAAATGAAGATGGAGTTTCATGCTACGCAAACTCAGTAATACAATGTTTCTTGCAGTCAAGTATTTTTAGGAAAGTGTTGCTTAAAGTTGATAAAGATGATTTAAGTATATTAGCGCATAAATATGACAAACGATTACCTAATTTGAATGCTGATGCGATACGGACAGATTTAGGAGAGCGCTTTACGAGTCGTGGTGATGAAAAACCAGCAAAACGAGACGCTCTTGAATTTCTTATTGCCATTTGCACAAAATATAATTACATAAAAAATTTGGTCGGGCATCAAGTTACTCGTACTACTAAGTGCATTAGCAACTCATGTGGTTATACGACAAAAGATAATATTACTGATAACATAGTTGTTCCAATTTCTATTAATAATTTGAAGAAGAAAAGTTATAATCTTAATAATTTATTGAAGGATACATTTTTAAATTGGGGTCCGTTATATGGAAAAACATGCCAATTTTGTGCAGGAAATCTAGTATTTAGAAATGAATTAACGTTGACGAAAGAAATAGTTATCATTTATTTAATTTTGTTCTCGTCACACAGGATAATAAATTAGTGAAAATGCCACAGACATTTAATTTAACTGGCATATCAACAACTAAGATATCGATAGCTAAACAGCAGTATAAAGTAAGAGCCGGCGCGGTAAATAGGGCGCAAGTTATATATATTTTTCTTATCGTCAATACATAAAAAATAAAATAAAAAATTCGCGAACGTTTCGACCATTTTTTGTGGTCATCTTCAGCGCAATAAATTAAAAACGTGTAAAATTAAAAACTATATAGTAACGCGGTCATTGGGCTATTGTATACTCGCACGTTGCACGTTCCTTTTTCCATGCGGTCATTCCGGTGTGTGTGCGCTACTCCATAGGCAAGCAACCTTGAGTCTCTCCCAAGTTGGAAGGCTAGGAGGACTATGCTGATGCATTTGGTACTTCATTATATGTTGCGCGATACAATGAAATCGTGAACGGTATAGCGCACAAAACGGTAGACAACAGACGCAAGTTATCTTGGCATTGTTTCGAGAGATAATACTTGATCGTAGAACGGTACAGCGCACAGATAACGGACGCAAACTGTCTCGACAATGTTTCAAGAGGTAATGACCGATCTAAACCATTCTCTCGAAACGTATCTCTCGAAACAATGCCAAG
>NW_027509423.1:0-15000 GCF_048541705.1 Temnothorax americanus | reverse complement strand
TATCGGTTCTCAAGATATCGTGGTAAAATCATCAAAAAATGTAGTTTCGAGAAACGCGCCGTCAAAGTTTCGGTACAATATTTATGTTAGAACGGTCGTACTCACGCGGTTCAAAACGTTCCTCTTCGACGTAGTGACGGGCCCCGGATTATCGTCCACGTTCTCGTACGTTTTATTCACTATCTGATTGCCTTGGAAGCGTTTTTTACGCGGTCGCCCTGGACGGACATACGGCGCCGCGTTCTTTTTTCCGCTCTCTGACAAAGACATTTTTGTACGAAAGCAATTGTAATACGACAAACTTTCAATACATTAGCACAACCTCTCTGGGAGTCGATTATGTATAAACTTTAAACGAGGTAAAACGTAAAAACAAAATAATAAACAGAATAGAGCATGTAAGCCGAGCTAGATGTGCGTGTTTATTATTCTTTGTGTCAACCGCACGATATACACGTATTAGAAACAGAAACGTTTCGACTTTATTATTAGGTCGTCTTTAATGCGTCGTTACAACGTAAAACTTACGTCTACATATTGCATAGAGAACGTTAGAACGTAGAATAATGCTCAGACCGTTTGGTCGGGACCAACCGCATAAATATCTGCGTTCGGCCGGCCGCGCGCCACATTACGTTTTACGCTCTCCTGACCTCACGTTTGCGAATTTTTCAAAAAAACAAACGGGAAGATATTTCTAAAGAATCACAGTATCGGAATATGCAAAAAACCGAAACGCGCGTTTTTCAAAATTTTAACTTTGCCTAGTCCCCTTAAATCTTTTAAAATAAATATATAAACTTTGTATTTAAATACCATGTATTTCCTTGTTGGGTTTAAATATTTTAATAAAATATTTGTATTTTGTACTGTTACCTTTGTAATTCTTTGCGATGCGATTAAATCTTTTAAAATACATATATAAACTTTGTATTTGAATACCTTGTATTTCCTTGTTGGGTTTAAATATTTTAATAAAATATTTGTATTTTGTACTGTTACCTCTGTGTAATTTTTCATGATTCAATCTTTTATTCTAATCGAAGAAAAGCAGTGCTAATATTGTACCTTAAAGAAACCTAAGTAACAAGTGGTAGAGGTAATCTTTGTATCTCAAAAAATACACTAAGAAAAAAAATTGTTAATTCCAAGAAATATTTAGTTCGATACGTTCAACTAAACATTTTAGTTAGTTAAGTAAAAGTAATCAAGAATTAATTAATTCAACTAATGTTTAGTTAACTAACTAAAATGTTTAGCTAAACGTATCGGACTAAATATTTCTTGGGATTGACACATTTTTTTTCTCAGTGTATGTTCTCTGTAATTGGCGCTGTAATTTAAAAAGAAATATCATTTCTTTTTTGTAATTGTAATAAAATAATAGATCACTTGAAGCGCGACTCATTTTTGATAAGGTAACGTAATTTTGTGATGTGTATCACTTGAGTAATAATTTTTTGGAAATAAAAATACTACTGTTCAGGTTTTTCCGAGATTTTTCAAGATACAAAGATTACGTCTACTACTTGTTACTTAGATTTTTTTGAGGTATAATACTACCACGTCTACCACTGTTTTTTTTTTCAAGGTAACAACATATTTGGAAATAAAAATACTACTGTTTAGTTTTTTTTTCGAGATTTTTCGAAATACAAATATTACGTCTACCACTTGTTACTTCGGTTTTTTCGAGGTAAAGATACTACTGCTTAGGTTTTTTCGAGATTTTTCGAGATACATACAAAGATTACGTCTACCACTTGTTACTTCGGTTTTTTTGAGGTAAAGATACTACTGCTTAGGTTTTTTCAAGATTTTTCGAAATACAAAGATTACGTCTACCACTTGTTACTTAGATTTTTTTGAGGTATAATAGTACCACTGTTTTTTTTTTTTTTTGAGGTAACAACATATACACTACTATGCGTGTACTTGGCGCCTTTTTTTACCTTTTTTTTAAAAAAGGTAATTTTGTACAGATTTAGATAACGCGATTTCATTTGAACTTTCGATTCCTGCAAATTCTTGATCTTTTAAAAATACATCTTTCAATCTTTCGGTATTTTCTTCCTCCTGATTTTCTTTCGATATGCAGTAGGGAAGATACAATTTTTCTCCTGCTGCATTTAGTTTGCTCAGCTCTTTTTCCAGCAGTTTTAGCTCCATTTCTGAGGCCTCGGATTTTTCTGCAATTTATTGTACAATTTTATAAGCATATTTTTGTAAAATTAGACACACCAGAAGATACATATTTAGTATCATTGGGTCAAAATATTGTTTTTATGACAGCTGTTATTTTATTCTCTTGACCGAACACAATTCAATTGAAAAACCGAGTCAGTACTGTGGCATCCGAACACAAGATAACCACAATACTTTTTCAGACTCATATAACTAGATAGATATATTTATGGACTCCCCTCAGGGTTGCAAGGCGTTTTGAAGGGACGTTCCCAACCCTTTACATATAACCTCTTAGTGCGACCTCACAATAAATCTTTTTCCCTTCCCTTAGCCCTCTCCTCTTCCTTCACATCTTCGTTCGTCTCCCTCCACCTCTTCCCGTCCCAGCTCTTCCTTCCTGTCTGTCTCCTGCCCTGGGTCTGTTGATCCTTTTCTCCGCTCCTGTGGAGTTTCTCCTCCGTCTCTCTCGTGCTCTCCTCCACCTCCTACCTCCTCTCACTCCTGCTCTCCTCCTCTTCTCCACTCTCTCTCCTATTCTAACTTCCCTTCCCTCTCTCTCTCTTATCCTCGCCTCCACCTATCTGTCCTCAGCTATCTTTACCCTTAGACTATTTCTCGCTTTCCTTTTTTCCTCTAGCACCCTCCCTTTCTCCTCCTCATTCCCGCGCCTAGCCATCAACGTTATCCCCTCTTATTTATACCTCCTCCCATTTTCCCTCCTCCTCCTTCCATTCTATCTCCCTTCCATCCACCCACAGTCTCCTGTTTTCCCCCCTCGTTCTTCTTCCCTTGTCCCTCTCTTCTTTCGCCTTCTCCAGCATCCTCCACCTTGCCCTCCTCTCTTCCATCGAAAGGTCCTCGTCCACCCAATCCCCCACCTCTGCCTAACTTCTCCAAATCTTCCCAGCAACTTTGCCCTCTCCCTTTTATTCTCCATCTCCACTATCAAAACCTCTCTCCCTCCCTCCCTTTTCCTTTCCCAGACCCTTTCTCCTTTTCATCTTACCTCCCTCTTACTCTTTTTTTTTCCTATGGCCCTTGTCCTCGTCCGTATCCATACCCTCGCCTCCACCGCTTTATCCTCGTCCATCTTCACTCTTCCCACTCCCCTTCCTTCTTTTGCCAACCAAAGTCCAGCTCACGCACGCTCGTCACTTCCTCCCCTTCCTCGTTCCACTTCTACGTCGCCTTCTTTCCTTCTCCTTCCATCACCTATCTATCTGTCCGGCCCCTTCAGTCGTTCGATCTATCGATCTGTCGAGCCGACTCCCTGCTCTGTTCTGCACCTGCCGCGCCACCATTGCCAAACCCTCTGTCTCGACAGGTCAATCGATCGCCCGATCGATACTCCCTGCTACCAACTCGCTCAGCTCCCTCGTCGTGTAACCTGGGTTGCTACCTCCGTTCCTTCAATCCCGCCCTTCTCTTCCTCGCCCCTTTTGTTCCTCCTCTACTTACAGTTCTCAGTCCGCTCCTCCACGGTTTTTTCTTCTTCGCATTTCCCTTAAACCTTTTCCGTTCACCTTCTGTATACTTTCCTCCTTTACACTTCTGCCTCCTTTCAAACTTCTGCCAGTGCGTCCAACTTTTCTCGGTTCCCTGCCTCTCCTCTCAGTCGTACCAACCCTTTTCAGCTACTATCCAGAGCCGCTGTCTCAACTTTCTTCCTCTTGCTACGCCCTCTAGCCTCTCCGCTTTCCCCATACAACCTCTCGCCCGTTGATGTCCCGTGCCGCCGCATCTACTTTCCTCCTCCTACCGCGTCCTTTATCCTCACCGCTCCCTTTGCCAACCTCTCTTCCGTCAGCACACCATTTCGCTCCGCGCTCATCACCACCGGCGCGCCTGCGCGAGCGCCGCGTGATCTCGCGTCAGTGCTGCTGCTCCCGCTCGTCTCCCCCCTCTCGCTCTATCAGCCTCTCTCCTAACCTCCATATCACTCAGCCCTTTTCATCCTCCGTTTCTCTCCTCCTGCTTCGATTTTCCCGTCTCCTTCATTTCCTCATCTTCCTCTATGCCCTCTCCATCCAATCCGCCTCCTCCGGCCTCTCTCTCTCCCTTCTCTCTCCTCTCGCACCACTTTCTCCGCTCCTCTTTTCTTGGGCCGTCCACCACGTCCAAGTTACACGTTTTCTTTCCAGACTCATATAACTAATTACCCTCTTAACCGAACACAAGTTAATTAAGTATTAGCGAGTATATATATATACATGCTTTAAATTATTTAAAAATATAAAAAACAATAATAGTACCGATATCTTTTTTAAAACCACTCTCAGTGGTAAAGCAAATCTTGGTGTTGTCACCAGGTGCACCGTCACCTTCTCATTTGCAAAATACTCTTTGAATCCCAGAATCTCTTCCTGAATTTTCATGAAGAGGATCAAGGTTGATCGATCTAAAATGAGCAAGGTGTATATTAGTTTGGTTGAATTTATTTCAATTTGCTTTTTATTTAATTTGTCTTTCAATTTGCATTTTCCGTTCGAATATTAATCTTTCAATTTTAACTTTCCGTTCAAACTAATTTTTCAAATTTTTGTTCAATTACAAACTTTCAATTTTTTTCCGTTCAAATATAACTTTCCAATTTAGAACAAATTAATTAAAAGACGGCGATACGAGTCACGCGCGGTACGTGGTGCGCAACTAGAGAATTAATAGTTACAGAAGTAACGAATTACATTGTATATACGTATATACATATATTCCAACTTAATAAACTGCGCGCCGATTGTTTGTCGGACTTGAAACACAGTTATCGTTGGAACAATAATACCCTTCCCTCCCTGGAATTAAATCTATACGATTTAATTATTTAAAAATTATTTCCAATTTAGTTTTCCGTTCAAAATTAAACTTTCAATTTTTCGTTGTTTATTTGAATTCAAATTTATTAAATAAGTATGTATACATGTACGTACATACGCATGCGCGCATACGTACGCTCTTTCTCATCCATATATATACACATGTACATATACATATACATGTGCACACGCATATGCGTCCATATTCGTGTGTAGCATTATTGCCATGCGGCCGCGTCCACTACCAACCGCACACATACACATACACGCGTTCACGAGTTCCTCTTCCTTCGCACACTTGCGGCGCTCGGCTCCTCGCATCGACCTGATCGATGTTTCGCGTACATATATATAGACATCGAATTCAACGTATTATTACACCTGGACACCGAAAACTATGAAGCGCACTATCTGCACTTTGTCATCGGCAACCTGGGATACCTAGGCATCGAATTCAAGCTTGATTCATAAGAATCGACTTAAAAATTCCCTAGCGGCACTTTGTGCCAAGCGTAGAGAATCTTCTTTTCCGTTGACTCAATATATATTATTTATATATATACCTAATTTACCTAAATAGAAATCTTCCTCCTGACCGATAAGTCTATCGACCAAATTTCGAAATACGCGCGCGATATCGAAACTGGCGATACCTGCGCCGCCAGCGTCGAAAAAGTGAAAGTGACGTTTCTGATTATGACGTCATCATATATCGGCGTTAAGAGGAAGTATCTTAATAAAAATAAAAAATTTTCACATTTGGACTTTGCGTCGCAATATCTCCGCTCGTAGGGCACGTAGCGGAATATTATAAGAGAAACCCCCCCCCCCTAATTGGACCCCAAGCTATCGATCAAGCCTACTTAGAACTTGATCCGTTCACTCGTTATCGAGATCTCAACATCTCGTATACTCGCAACCCGTCGCGTCGCGTAAAAGAGTCACGGTCGGTCTCGCTCCGCGTGTACTTGGCGCGAGACACTACCGTGTCTCTTGATATACATATATATATGTATGCGGCTGCAGGCTACGGCTCTGCCTCGTGCGTTTGTTTTCGTTCTGTCTCTCTCTCTCTCTCTCTCTCTCTCTCTCTCTCTCTCTCTCTCGCGCGCGCGCGCGCGCGCACGCGCGCGCGGCCTAGTACCTCGAGCGCGCCCGCTCAAGCCTGTCCCGGCCGGCGTTTGTTTTCCCAAAAAGTTTTTTTGATTTTCTTTCTTTCCAACGCATGATTTTATTCTTCCGACGCCATTTTCAATCTCTATGCTTTCGATATTTCGTTTTCTTTTACCGTGATTTTATATTTCGTGCAATCACTTTTAACGTTTCTTTCGTTCACTGTTGCAACAATTTAACCGCGTTTCACTTCCGATTTCAATCTTTCGATTACCGCTGATTTTACACTTTCGAAAAACTCTCGGTGTTGTTTTTAGGGAAAACTGTCGCGTGCAAACTAGAAGCTTTCGCGTGAAATATTTTACGTTCGCTCTTCTTTCTAAAATTTGTTAAACACGCACTCCCGAATTAACACATTTCTTTCGACCGTTCACTCGCGGATAACACTTTCAAGACAATTTTCCACTTACCCGCCTTTTTACCGGCTTTCGATATTTCCATGGCCTCAACTCCTGCAGCCACGTCCTGCGCCGTGGAAGTTTGCTGGGTCTCCATAACCTATTAATTATTAATTATACTGAAGAAAGCAACAACACCTTCTTTCTAAACACTTTCGTATTTTATTTCGTATCACATTCACACACAAACTAGAATCTTTCGGCAGCAATGTCTGTTCTGACGCGCGATCCGTGTACTCAGATGTCTCCTGAAGAAAAGAATGTCGCGCACGTTCGTGCATAAAGCTGGCGCAGCAGTCGTTGTAGGGAGCAATTCGACCACTCTCTATATTGTTCATATTTAAGCGCCATATTTAACATTTTTAAAGTCGAGTATTAAAAGTACGTTGTTATTACGAAATCAACGGTAATAAAGAGTGATATTTTATGCAAAGTACTGCGTTCATCACCCTGTTATCCGAATATTCCGAATCCTCTTCGCGCAGGAGTCTCTCGTGAAACAAAGTTGACCGATAAAAACATTTCGGAAAACTGAAGAAACATTTCTAATCAAATTTTAATTCTTTTTTGTACACGCTACGCGAAGGCGTGTACATAAGCAAAGAATACTTTATTTCGCGAAAAAGTCGCTGCTTTACCAAAACACAACATTTAAAACAGTAAATTGTTGATAAATTGAAGTCTTTTTGTTAAAGCAAAGAATACTCTATTATAGGCAGTAATCGGCAAAAAAAATTTTCATTATTTATTTTTTAATGTCAAAGCAATCATTAATAAGCCAAAATACAATATTAAGTGCCAAAAAAATTGAAAAATTTTTTCAACTTATTTTTATTTACCTAACAATTTGTAAATAATTTCCAAAAAAGATTATTTCTACAAAAATTATTAATGTGTAACATTATTTTTTAATTTTTAGAAAATTTAATAATAAATCGAGAATTATAACTAATTTTTCAAAAATAAACAGAGTTGGCATGTTTTAAACAATTTGTTTAAAACTGTCTGATTAAAACTGATTTAAAACAGTGGACACTGTTTTAAACATTTTTGTTTTAAACAGTTTTAAACTACTGTTTAAAACTGTTTAAAACACTGCAATTAAAAACATGTAATTATTTAGAAAAAATTGCAAAAAAAACAAAAACTAAATCTTTATTTAGTTTTTTATCTATATTATTTGTGTAGCATATAAATATAAAGATATATATCAATCAATTAATCTTTATTTCACCTCCCTTCTGGGGTTGAAAAGGCGTTTTTTTTTTTTCAGTAAAAACGTTCCCAAAAACCTTTACAAATTCTGTTATACAAATAAAATCATATACATTATACATTCAATCATTATTCGTATACATTTTATATCTATAATTTAATTTTTCTTTTTCTTATTTCTTTTTTCCCTGACCAGGTCATTGAGCGACCTCATTGCACATCTCATTTCCCTTCCCTTCGTCTTCCATCCGGCACCGTTCTGGTCATCTCTTTTAGCTTCCTTTAATTCCGCACCCCTCTGACTTTCTCTTTTCTGTCGTTGTTCTTCCCTTTTTTTCCGGCTTTCTTTCTCCTCTTGTTTGATGCCTTCCTTCTTTCTTATTCTACGTTCACTCTGCAAATAACTGCATTAAAGATTATTCTTACATTCTTACAATCTTACTTCCTTCTCCCCTTCTTCTCTCTTAATGCTTCTCTCTTTATCTCCTTTTATCTCTCTTTTCCATCCTAAATTTCTCCTATTTTTTTCTTCCTATCTGCTTCGTCCTCGTCCGTATCCATAAGGAGATTTTCCTCCATCCTTTTCGCTCTTTCTTCTTCCATGATCCTCTTTGGCCTCCCGCTTTCCTCTTCTTTCCTCACTTTTCTCCTTTCTTTCTTTTCACTTTCTCTTACCCTCATTTCCACCGACTTGTCCTCGTCCATTTTCACCCTCAATCCGCTTTCTTCTTTTCTCTTTGAATCCAATACTTTCCGCTTATCCTCCTCAACAAAAATCATCTGTATTATTCTCTAATCTTTCTGACTAACTTGCCGCAGTATTAGCCTGCCTCCTTCTTCTCTCCAGCTTTGCCATCCATTTATCTCCCTCTCCTTTACTATTCAGTATCCTTATGATCTTCTCGCCAATTCCTTCTGGCTTCTCCTCCTCCTTTTCTCTTGTGCACCGCTCTAACACACGCTCCCATGTCTCTGGTTTTGCACCTCATATTCTACAGCTTCTTTTCTCTATTGGTTCCCAATATCTTCCACCTCTCATCTCATTACCTAGCCTAAATCTCGCTATTCTGATCATGAACTTTTCTTTCCCTTTTTTTTCTAGGTATTCTGGTCTTCCGATTTCTGCTATCTCCCTGTACCACCTGTTATATCTAGACTCTCTTACTCTTTCATCTCTCTCTTGACTCTGAATGTCTTTGTCTCTTCTTGTTATCTCCTCTATACTGCCTCAGCCATTTTCCCTTTTCCTTTCTATCTCCTCAGTTGCGTATCCTCTTTTTTCATAAAAGCTTCTTCTCTCTTCTTCCCAGTTTGCCTTTTTTTTCCTGACATTCCCTTTTATTTCTTTCCAGCATTGTTTTGCAATCTCATTTTCCTCTCCTCTTTCCAGTTTTTCCTTGTATTTCATCGCCCTTTTACCAGCACTTACTCTCATTCTGTCCCTCTTGGTTTCCTCCCTTATCATGTATCCGGGTGTGCTCCATTCTTTCTATTTTCTTTCTCTCTTTCCATTCCCACACTTCTGCTTCATATAAAGCAATGCTTGCTACCAATGAATCGTATAACTTAATTCTTTTTATCCAGTTTCCTCTATATAACCTTTTCCTATTCCCCAAACTTATTTCATTGCTATGGCAGCTTTCCTTACTCTTTTGTTTATATGCGCCTCCTATCCTCCGTTTTTTTGAAATATGTAGCCTAGATAGCAGAATTCCTTTACCTCCTCTATTTCTTCTCCCATCCATTTTTATTCCATTTTCTTCATTCTACCTACTTCCTTCCTAAATCTCATTCCTTTGTTTTCCCTACATTCACTCTTAGCTTTTTTCTGTCGAAATACTTCTCCAGTCTTTTCATCGTCCTCTTCATCTCCTCTTCGTCCTCTGCTATAGCTACTATATCGTTTGCGTATGCTAACGTCCAAAATTTTATTCTCCTTACTACCACGTCTCCATCTTGCCCCCTCCTCATTGTTTCCTCTAAATCTGCCAGCAGTAGTATGAAGAGCATAGCGCTCAGCGGGCATCCCTGTCTGACTCCTTTGACCATGCAGAAACATGATCCCTTTTCTCCTTTCACTCTTACCACGCTTCTTGTCTCTTCGTACAGATCTTCTATCCTAGTTCTCAGCTGTTCACTAATCCCTTCTCTTTTCAATGCCTCCCAAATTTTTTCTCTGTTCACGGTGTCGAATGCTGCTTTCAGATCAATAAATGCTGCCACTAGTTTTCCTCTTTTTTTGCTAACAGCCCTTCCAATTACATAATTCAGTGCGTATATATTCTCCATTGTACCCCATCCTTTCCTGAACCCTGCCTGTGTTTCTGGTAATATTTTTTTTTCTTCCGCCTTTTTCTCCAATCTTTTCGCCAAAATTGCCGCGTATATTTTGTAGCTTGTGTTTATTAATGTCACCCCTCTGTAATCTTGTGCTTCTTTTTCTTCTCCTTTCTTTACTATTGGTACTATTATACCTTTTTTCCAGTCTTCTGCTATTTCTCCTGTCTTCCACGCTGTATCACATACCTCCCATATTTTTTCCTTCAATCTCTCTCCTCCATATATCCATACCTCATTTAGCAATCCATCCGTACCTGCTGCTTTTTTTTCTTTCATTTCTTTAATTACTTCTTCCACTTTTTCTCTTCTTATTCCTTCCTGCTCCTTTTTGCTAGCCATTCTTTTCTCTCCCTTCCTGTCTTTTTCACGCGGTTTTACAGTTACTCCTTCTAATAGCTCCATGAAGTGTTTATTCCATTGCTCCTCCGTTATTTCTTCGCAAACCTCTTTTCTCTACTCTTCCTTTCTCTGTTTATAAATTTCCATACTTTCTTCTCGCTAGTTGCTTCCTCGCCTTTTTTATTACTCTCTCTCTTTCTATCTTTTTCTTCTCTTTTATTTTCTCCTCATATTTTTTTTCTTTAGAATGTACTTCTTTTTATCTACTTCTCCCTTTCTCCATTTAACTAGTTTTTCTCGTGCTTCTCTCCTTAGTCTTATACATTTACTATCCCACCATCTGCTGTTTTTCTTTGATCTCTGGTCTTCTCTTATTTCTTTCCAAACAGCAGCCTGTTTTACTGCGTTCTTTATTCCCTCCAATATTTCTTCTATGTTCGCACTCTCTATTCTTGCCTTTTTCATTCTCTTCTTGTAATTTTCCGTTCCTTTTTTTGACCAATTCATTATTCTTTTTACTCTTTTCTCCCCTTCTCTTCTCTCACCAGTTCCTTTTACCTTCAATATTACGGCTGGTGATCAGAATTAATAGCATCTCCAATCATTATTTCCTCAGTTTTCCCCCAAATTTTTTGGTTTCCAATTATATAATCTATTACCGATTCACCTCTCCCTCCTATAAAAGTGAACTCTCCGTCTTTGTCTCCATTTGTTCCGTTCATTATTCCTAATCCTTCTATACACAGAGAGGTTAGATTGACATGTAGACTGTGCGTGTGTCTTGCGCTTGCGTTTTGGGAACTGCGGCCTATGTAGACCGGTCTTAAGGGGAGATATACACCTAGCATGGTCAAAAAAATCGATTTTTTTGCATTTTCTTGAAGCTTGAGGTCTCAAAAATATCTGGTTAAAATTGCAAGTCAATATCTCGATAAATAACGAAGTTACAGCCGAAAGAGTGAACCGTCTCCGAGAGCGCAACAAGCGAAAGCTAAAGGAGAACTGAAGAATTTCCGTCACGATTATTCAGCATTGCCAAAAACGGTGTTAGATTCCATCAAACCAATTTATGAAAACCTCAGCAATGACAAATTGTTGGAACGCTGTGTTGGCGGATACACACAAAAAAGCAATGAGAGCTTCAACCAACTGATTTGGAAGATAGCTCCAAAAACGATGCACAGCGGGGCCAAAATTGTTAACATTGCTGCATTTCTTGCAACATGCACGTTCAACAATGGTGTCACGTCATTGTTAGAAGTCATGAACGTGTTAGGAATATCGGTCGGATCGGGCGCGCACTTGTACGCTGCGCAAGAAGACGAAACTCGCATAGCGAAAGCCGAGCTGCAAGCGCAAGAACAGACGAAAGAAGGACGAATACGGCGCCGACAACAAAATTTAGCCAATATGAACATTCCGTTGACTGCAGAAGACCTACACTATGGAGCTGGTATCGATAATTCCATGTAAGATGACAAATTTCATGATTTATTCATTCCCAAATTTTCAAACGCGTTTTTCTCAAAACCACGTTTTTCAAAACGGTACCCAAAATTTCTCGAAAACCAATGAACCGATCGCCTTGAATTTTTTTGTGGTTATTCTATACATCATTATCTAGTACTTGTCATAGGATTTTTTTTTCTTTGCTTAGTTTTTGTTTTATTGGCAAAATAATAACTCATTTTTGGTCGAAAAATCGCTATGTTATGTTCAAACGTCCGCTATTTTGTCATAAATCGATATTTTCAAAATCGGCTATGACAAGTACTAGATTATAGTATCTAATTTAATAATCTTTTTAATTTTTTTGTTTTAGAAGATTTTTGAAGAAACGCCAGTGGGTACCGTTTACCCGGTTTTTTTTACGGCGCTCCAAAGGTTATACCACAACCTCGTCAATTTTTGATTTTTTTTAATAAAAAAAATTGGACATATTCTTGAATGTGTATACTTTTAGATAGAAAAACTCCCAATCCGAAATTTCAAATAGTTTTCCTTAAAAAAATTTGCAAAAATGACCTTTTTTTCGGCCTTCTAGGTGTATATCTCCCCTTAACGGCGCGCCTTATTTCTCACAGCCTTCGCCGTTAGCGTTTTCAATTTTTTAAATTTTTGCAACGTTATTTATATATTTACAGTTTAATGCTTCGCTAGCGACAAATTTAATTGCCTGAGATAGCGTTTTTTTTTGGCAGAACTGGTGCGCACTCAGTGCACATTAAAGCCGTCGTACTCAAATCAACGTAAAGTGTATGTTTAATATAAACGTTTATTATTAAATACTATTTGGTAAAATATGTACTGTGTGGGTATTTTATCAATCAAAATATTTGCTTTTTACTTTAAATATTAAAGATTAAATCAGTGTACAACGGCTTTAATGTGCACTGAGTGCGCATTAGTTCTGCCAATGAAAAACACTTTACTTATGGATGCTCCGTACATATTTTATTTTAAATCTTCTTGCAAAGATCTCTCTCTCAAAGCTATCAAGTGTTTTTTTTTTGCTTGTTAAAACATGTTTTTTGTTTAAAACATGTTTTTTTATACCTTAGTTTAAAACACAAATAAAACATAAAACATTGTTTTAAACAAAAAAACAATGTTTTTTGTTTAAAATAAAAAAAACATGTTTTTTGCCAACCCTGCTTTAAACCAATTAATAAAAATTTATAAAATCTCATAATAAAAATTATAAAATGACATAATATATAAATTTAAAGAATTTTTTTAAAACAGCAAAAGTAATAAAGAACTAAAGTTATTTATCTTACCCAATGAACACAGTTATTCCTAAAAATCGTCGACTTTGACAAGACCACACATCTGCTGTCGTACAAACGTGCTTAGCTTCACTAATCATTTTTTTGATAGAAGAAATGTTCTCTTTAAATGTTTCGTGTATCCTACGTTCGACAGTTCGAGCAGATAGATGAGTAAGACGTTTGCCACTTTTTTTAATTTCCATATCTATAAAAAATTATAACTATAAATTCTATTTATTAGTTAATTCTCAAAATAATAATTTGTAAAAATCAATTACCATCAAATATTTTCCTAAATGATTTCGAGTCCACAGTGCTGAAAAGAACGATGTTTTCTAGAATGTAATTTATCACGTTTTCCTCAAACTGTGCCTGAGAAAAATGGCAGTACGTCTTATACTGCTCGGCTTCATGAATAACTTTTATCTTTTTTTGTTGAGCATATTCTTCATATTCGTCACGCTTGTGTTTGTGAACTTCCTAAAAGGAAGTATAAAATTGTTACAAAAATTAAATCTTGCAATTATAAACACTTTTTATTGGTATTTTTTATACGGCATCAATAAATTTAATAAATCAGTATTTTAAAAAAGTATCAATAATTTTTGTTACAATTTACCAAAGATAATGGAACAAAAAACTATAATTTCCAAGCTTACAATATTAATTTACTGTGTTAACACCCATAAAATTTCCACTACTGTGATCGTATATCTTTAATTCGTCTGGCAATATTCAATTAAAAAAAAACATATTGGTTATGCATATCATTATTGCGTTATAATTCACGAAGTTGTAAAATATACGAATATTTAAAGACGTATTAAAGATATTTCAAAGTTTTTCTGCGTAACTAACGTCAAGTTAGAAACGTTAAAAATTACTTATAGCAAGAATTATCTGAATAAAAGACAAATATGAATATGGACAAATAAAATAAAAATTCACAATTGTTTGTTTATAATTATTATTATGATTAAATTATAATTGCTGTGTTGGGATAAAGTAAAGCGTGCAAAGCACGTATAATTCATCTCGTAGTATAAAAAAGTAAAAGTATAAAGCAAAATTTTTACACTTAATGTGTGACACGTAGTTCGAGGGAATCTTCAGTGAACCGTTGATGGTATGAAATTTATTATTTTCTCTCTTACATAATTGGCATATGCCAACTATCGTGCCAATGAGAGATGGTTTGTCTAAATCAGGTGAAAAGTATGTACCATCAAGGTACGCACGACGATTGCACTCTTTTAATAATTCTCTTTTAATTTTCTCTACATTTTGCACAACACCTAATACTACTGGAGTCTCTCTAACTTCTTATCTAATTTCTTGGTTAGAAAAATCCTGGCTCGAGGTTATCAGGTTTTCGTCCCTCGACATTTTAGATATAGCTCTACACAGACAATCGTATACAGTTGGAAAATTTGTGTTAAATATAACATAAATCACATGTCCAAAACAGTCCACTCAAATTTTTGTGTTAATTTAACATGATATGCATGTGTTAAATGGTAACATTGATATTATGTTAATATTTCAACAGAAAAAAATGTAATTTTGTGTAGGCGATTTTCCATAGACGTTGGTAACGGCCGACGCGCGGACCGTTGACGCGGTCGTGTTTATCTCGACAAGCGAGTCATTGTTGACAAAGTCAAGTCGCACGAACCGAGTTCGTGAAATAGATGTAAGGACGCTGATCGCCGAGGCCGAGAGAACCAGAGTCCTCTCAGCCCGGGAACAGACAAGACGGCATGCGAG
>NW_027509422.1:0-34249 GCF_048541705.1 Temnothorax americanus | reverse complement strand
TTTTTTTGAAATAATCTATATATGTATATATAAACGTTTTATTTCCTTTTCCCATACTTTGTAGTATAATATAGATGTTTTTAGCTGTTCAAGAGCTGTTTTTAGTTATTTAAAAAAAGTTTGATAGCGGTTCAATAGCAGTTATACAGATCGCAGTTATACAGATAATTGTTTTATATGTTTGATAGCTGTTTAAAAGCTGTTTCTAGTTGTTTAAAAGAAGTTTGATAGCGGTTCAATAGCAGTTATACAGATCGCTGTTATACAGATCGCTGTTATACAGATAATTGTTTTAGTTGTTTGATAGCTGTTTAAAAGCTGTTTCTAGTTGTTTAAAAGAAGTTTGATAGCGGTTCAATAGCAGTTATACAAATCGCAGTTATACAGATTGCTGTTATACAGATAGCTGTTATACAGATAGCTGTTATACAGATAATTGTTTTAGTTGTTTGATAGCTGTTTTTAGCTGTTCAAGAGCTGTTTTTAACTGTTTTTTTTTAGTTGTTTTTAGTTGTTTGATGGCTGTTTTTAGCTGTTTCATACCGGTTCAAGAGCTGTTTTAGTTGTTTGATAGCTGTTCAATACCTGTTTGATAGCTGTTTCATATCGGTTTAATACCTGTTTAATAGCTGTTTGATCGCGGTTCAATAGCAGTTTTACAAATCAAATCACCGAAAGTCAATGGCGCGATATCGTTTTCGAGAACATACGTGTCTCGCGGTGACATCATTGCACACGTGCAAAACTGCACATCGCAGATTTTTCGGAAGGCGCAATTGTATGGATGCTGAGATAAAATTAGATATGATAAAAAACGATGTGACAATTGTGAGATGTAGAAGGATGAATTTGAAGGTACACTCAGTAGTCGAGGACTGGAAGTAAGAGTCGGTTGGCATACTTGATAGTGTTCGGACGTGTTTGTCTTGTCGAAAAATTTCAAGTGTCGCGACTGTTTGTACTGTCTGCACTGTGTGATTTTAACAGTAGCATTGTGTATTGCGCCTTTTGAGGCATACAACGTTCTGTAAAAATGGATTTTGAAGAATTACAGTTTGAAGGACATGAAATGGAAGTTGAAGCAAACGTTGAAGAAATGGAAGTGAATGACGAGGAAGAAATGAAAGTTGATGACGAGAAAGAAATGAAAGTTGATGATGAAGCATTATTGTCGGACGATTCGTGTTATGATAGTGAATTGGCTGATGAGGATATTCCGGACGAAATTTTCAGAGTATTAAATCAAGTAGAAGTGAATATGTTACACCCTCTGACAAAGATGTGTTGCATATACTCTTATTTTACTCCAGGACAGGTGAAGTTTGTGCGTCATGCATTGTCAGAATACGCGGATTGTTCTCGATGTTATACGCTGTTCGCAGACATGACACATGTCCGTATATCCTTATAGATGGTCTCTTTTGTTCATCTTGTGGCGACCCATTATATCTGATTTCACCATGTAATCTGTATCCCATGTGTGTTTTTGTGTAAATTTTAACTGTGTGAATAGCCTGTGTAAATAGCCTGCAGTATTTTAATGTATACATATTATTGTGTAAATTAAGAGACAATGGCTTGAATTCTGAAGGTGACTGACTCAAAAGTTAGGGATTTCTGGTTCAAATCCTGCGGTGATAAGCAAATTTTCTATGTATAATATAAATTTTTTTAACGCGATCGTGAACAAGAACGCGAACGGGGGAGAGAGACCGCGCGAGGGAGAGATAACGCGAACGGGAGCGAAAGACCGCGCGAACGAGAAGACGCGTGCAAACGGGGGCCGTGAGCGAGCGCGCGAGGAAGAGATAACGCGAGCGGAAGCGTGCCGTGTGACGTCACGCGGACTCCCTCGCCCCGCTCCGCGGCGAAAACGCAAACGCTCCGCGGCGCCGGAAAACGCGGACCCCTCGCCCCGCTTTGCGGCGTAAACGCGGTCGCGCCGCGGCGCCGAAAAACGCGGTCGCCCTGCGGCGCCGGAAAACGCGAACCCCCTCGCCCCGCGGCGCCGAAAAACGCGGTCGTTCAGCGGAGCCGGAAAACGCGGCGCCTGAAAAGCGCGGTTCCTCTCTGCCCCTCGCCCCGTAACGCCCGAAAAACGCGGTTCCCCCTCCCCCTCTCCCCGCGGCACCTGAAAAACGCGGTTCCCCCTCCCCCTTCCCGCAGTTTCCCCCCCGCCCGCGATTTCCCCCCGCCCCTTACCCCCCCTCAAATACCCGGATCAGATCTCTCTTAGCTTACCTACTTATACAAGTTCGGTCTCGTTATCTTTGACAAGTTTATCCTTTCTACTTTTTCTAATTTCCTCGAGTTTTTTTGGGATGATATATACAGTGTCGAGGTGAACTGTGTCAAGAATGCGTCGGATAACCTCGCCTACACACTTCACGTATGGTACTGTAATACAACGTCGTGTATCGAACCCGCTCTGTGTTCCGTGTACTCGCTTGACTGTATTCGCGAGTATTTTAAAGCCTAGCATTAATTCTTTTGTCTATAACTTATGTGAGAAATGAGTTATTTAATAAAATTTCTTTAATTATATATTAATACTGGTTGCATGGAAGCGATTATCTGACAGTAAAATCGTTTGGTCTATTAGGCTGGTTATTGTATTAATTTTGTACTGTAATGGATGGTTGGAGAAGTAGGTTATATATCGGCCAGAGAACGTCGGCTTCCTGTACCAATTAGTAAATAGATGACATTCCTCCCTAATGACGACGGTGTCAAGAAACGGAATCGAGTTATTTGCTTCCGTTTTGTGTGTGAATTTTAAGCGTGGATGGTAATTGTTAAACGCGCGTAGAACGTCATTAAATTTTGCCCTGGGGATTATGGCAAAGATATCGTCAACATATCTACAAAAAATAGAGATCACAAAATCAAACGAGCTAAAGCAATGAGTCTCCAAATCGTTCATCACCAAATCTGTAATAATCGGTGACAAAGGAGAACCCATCGGGCTACCAAAGATTTCCTACCATCTCTTTTCAATAGCTTTAAGGACTAACTCTTTGGGAATGTTGGTAAAAAGTGACGATACGTCTAGTGAGATCATAATTTGATCGTCATTAATGTTTAACTTCTTAGGGTCACTTCGACCAACGCCGATTAACTTTAATCGACGATTAACTCAATTAGCAGTGTCGCCAACAACAAGATATTTGTCGTTGTGTATGTCGTTCTTAACCAATCATTAATAATAACAATTCGGAGGGGGAAAGCCTTCGAAGCGTGCGGAGGGTCGGGAATTAGACGGAGTGGAAAAGAAGTTTCTGGGAATAGAGTGAGGCAGGAAGAACGGAGCGACACGCTGGAACCGAGGGAGGAAGAACAGAGAAAGCGGAGTAAATAGAAAAGACGCTGAAAGGAAAGTGGATGAAGAAAGATCACGGAATTACAGAGAGAAGCCTTGGAGGTTAGGACACGGGAGAAGGAGGAAGGGGAGGAGACGTCAGTGAGGTACTGCGGAAGAGGAGAAGGAAGTCGTCATGACGGAAGGTGGCGCGCGGCGCGAGCAGGCGGAGAGAAGGCGCGGAAGCGAAGAGTTGATGGTAGGGCCCCGACTGGAGCTGAGACGGCGCGGGGTGCCGACCGCTCCAAAAGAGTGAGTTAGCGACACTGCGGGGCATCGAGGCGCAGCACATGAGGCCTGCGGTCCCCGCGCGCGCGGCGACAAATAGGAAAAGGACTGTTGCGGCGGCGAATGAGGAGCGACTAGGAAAGTCGATTTCGCACAATCGATCGAGAATGAATCGATCGAGGAAGATAAAAGCCCGGCGATAGCACATGGAACAAAATTAAGGCGGAAGACGAAGACGGTAAAAGGACGAAAGCAACGAGTCGAAGGAAAAGAGGCATAAGGAAACAGAAGAAAGGAAGGAAAGAAAGATGCGGGATAAAGGAGGTAGACAAGTAAGTAAAGGAAGTGGAAACGAGAGACAAGAGGGGGAAAACAGGTGACATTCGCGAACGCGTGTCGAGGTTAGGTGAAAAAGAGAGAAAGAGAGAGGGTAGGAACTGATGAAAATTTACTTTTGTAAGAAGAAAGAAGGTAAGAAGCGGATTGAGACAGAATCTGGAAACGGAGGAAGGTGACAGGAAGAGTAGAGAGAATACACGCAAGCGCAGGGGGTGAAGATGGCGAGAGAAAGGCAGAGGAAGGAGGAAGACGGTTGGAAAAAGAAAATTATGAAAGAATTGAAGGAAATGCATCAGGAAATCTTGAAAAAAATAAAACGGGAAAGCGAAGAGCTCAGGCAAGAAATGAGAGAGATAAATAGTCGGCTAGAAAAGGTGGCAAGGTTCCAGGAACAAGGCAAGGAAGGCAGTGGACAAGGAGAAGCTGAGAAGAGGAAAATGGAGAAGAGTGATGGAGAGACAAAAGAAAGCAGCAAAGCAACGACAGAGGAGGGAAGATTGAAACAGGAAGGAGAGAGAGATACGGAAAGAAGATGGAATGATGAAGGATGAAGCAAAAGTTGGTGGGAAGAGGTGACAAGCGAGGAAGAGGGGAGAAGCGAGAAATCAGGAAAATCCTGCGAAAAAGGAGAAAGAGCGGAACGATGGCGTGGAGACGAAGAGATGGACAGAGTGAAGGGAGGCATAAGAACGGAAAGAGGGAAAGGGCAGACCGAGAAGGAGGTGGAGAGAAGATCGGCGAGGGAAGAAGAGGACAGATGGAGGAGAGGAAAAGATGAAGACAGAGAAGAAAGGTGGAACAGAAGAGCCACGAAGAGGGAGAAGAAAAACGGAAAAGGTGACGGAGAAAGAGAAAGGATTGAGAAGGACGTGACAAGACCACTGAAAAGAGGGAAAGAATACGAGGAGGAGAGGAATAGGCTGAGACGAATAGTGGAAGAGAGGGAGGAAGAAATAAGAAGAAGAAGAAAGAAAAAAGAGAGGGAGGTGGAGAAAAATGAAGAAAGAGAGAGAAAAGAAAAAATAGAAAAGAGGAAAAAGAATTTAATATGGAGGAGAGTAGCAGGAGAAGGACCGAAAGAAAGAAAAGAGATGCTGGAAACCATTATGGAAAAGGTAACAGGGAGAATCATCCCGGTAAGAAAAGTGCTGGAAGTTATTGGATCGGACGGAAAAATAATAATATTTATGGAACTGGAAGAGGAGGAAGATAAGGAAGAGGTAATAGGAAAATGTGACGAGATATGGAAAAAATGGGAGATAGGAGTAGACGAGGAATTAACTTTGGAGGAAAGAGCATATAGGCATAAGTTGGTAGAGAAGGCGAGAGAGGAAAGGAAGAAAGGCAACTCAGTAATATTGACGAACAGAAGAATATGGGTAAATGGAAAAGAGGTGAAATGGGAAGAGGAAAGAGGCAGTTGGAGGAGAATGTGAGCGAAGATACATATGACGATGTTGATTGTCTCTAGAGCTCCATCTTGTTTTGAGACTGACTCACGGACTTTAAATTGCGAGCGGCTGAATGTTAGAATTTTAGAACTTTTGGATTGTATAACGTTTCGATTCTATTCGGTTTTGGTGCCTATTTGCCACCAGATTGCATTACGCAGATCCTACTCAGTTTTTGCTGCGTATCTGCCGTTGGATTGCATTACGCAGATCTACTCGGTTTTTGCTGCCTATCTGCCGTCGCCCGTCAGATAGCATTACGCAGATCCTGCTCGATTTCTGCCTCTGATCTGTCGACAGATTATGTTAGTTGACTTGCTCAGTTTTTTGCGACAATTTGCGTTACATTATATGATCGCAACCTGAAACGAGAGAAACGGAAGATGAGGAAACGAAAGTGCGTAGATCATTACTGGTTATCTGAGAAAAACTAAAAAATAGTACATCCGGCACTATGGATTAGATAATATCAGAAAATTGAGATTGAGAACATGAAGAAAAGCAGTTGGAGATAGAGGCATAATGAGCATTGAGAGTATTACGTGAAAAGAAGTTAAGCGGTGAGGATAAGAGCGACTCGACAAGGCCGAGATTAGTAAGCTCGCGCCATAACTTGGACGGGTCAGAAATTACGCTTAATCTCGCCATGTTAAAGTGCTCCTTGGATGGTCTTAAATCATCAGTGAGACCATTCCTATACTGCCTATAAACATGAAAATCTAGAACGCTACCAGATTTTTGAGCAATATTGTATAGACGATTGCGATGCCGAATTCTACGAGCAAGAACATCAGTGAGCCAAGGCGCAGATGGACGACTCACACAAAAGGTGCGGATAGGTGCATGCCCGTCCAAACTGAAAGTGAAGTCTTTGACTATGGTATCCAGGATGCCGTCCAAGTCGGACTCACCAAGATTTTCACCGCCAAAATCTACTGCAAAAGAAGAAGATAACGTTGAGGTGAAAGTTTCAACGAATCTCTGCTCATCAAATTCTTTATAGTTCCGGCGAATTAAAGTACGCTTTGCAAGGGACGGAACCACAAACGAATACGTCAACTCAATAAGGTCATGTCCGTTAATGAAGGGTACATCCGTCTTGCGAAACAATAATACCTTGTCCAGACTATCGACAATGAAAACGTCGAGCCATGAGTCAGAAGAAGGAGTGTGATAGGTTGATTGCGACTCCACAATATGGAGCGACAATTGCGACAGAACGAGGAATGCCCGAGATAATAATTTCAGATGTCCGAGGGACACGCGGTACAGCAGAAAACTCGCAACTGACGCTCTGGGAGGCCAGCAGGCTCGCGCTCTGCGCCTAAAGCACAGCAATTCTCTCACCGTGACTCGCGACAAGCTCTAAGATGCGTGGCAACTGGTTCAATTTAAGCGCGAGACCAGCATTTACAGCCCCTTGACGATTAATAAAAGCGGTAAGCTTGTTGTCAGACTTTTCGAAGATGGCAGTGAACTTTTTGTCTAACGCGTCAAATTTTTTGTTAGTTTCATCGATTTTAGATAGAATGGACCGTAGCAATTTGTCAGACTGCGATTGTGCACCTAAGGGGGAAGCCATGTTCGAGAAGTGGAACGATTCCACACTGTTTTCGGCCTGCGGCGTAAGCGGAATATCCGATGACGTTGCCAAAGCTCTACAGCAATGGTCCGCGTATTTGGTCACAGAATAAGGCTTGATGCAACCGGGATGAAATAGTTTTTTGCACTCACACTCGACCGAAACAGTCGCAATCGACTTCTTGCATTTAAAGGACGCGCGTTGCATAAGTATACGTTGAGCAGGTAAGGGAGCCGAACTAGAGAAATGCAGTACAGCAGTCCAGAAGGTAACAGATTGTAGTACGTTTGGAAGCCCTTAGATGGTAACAAATTGTAGTATATCCTGAAGCTCACAGATAGTAACTTATGCGTGAATCCAGGTGCGAGAGATAGGAAAGCACGGAGATAAGAAAAGCAGGAGCATGCGCAGCAAGAGTCACGTCAATCCCAGAATGATGAGGCAAAAATGAGGTTAGAATAAGCAGCGACACTATACCTCGAGATATCCAGGACAGCAGTTGCAAGGAAGGAAAGATGCAATATCTATCCTGACAAGCAACAATAGACCTGCTCTGTCCTGCAACAAAAACAGCCCGGAGGCAGCTTACGGCAGAAATGGAGTTCGCCGAACACAGAGCAAGGAAACAAGGCAACTTGCGGTACTCACCGAGAGAGAGAGAGAGAGAGAGAGAGAGAGAGAGAGAGAGAGAGAGAGAGAGGGACGTATGTGTATATGACATTTTTTTTTGTTTATGCGTGGAGACTCACCCCCAAAGTTTGTACAAATATTTTTGAATCACCCTGTATAACATAATGTATAAAATGTAAAATATATTTAATAACGTAAAACACATTTATATAATATAGTATAAAGAATATACATATAATAGTAATACACATATACATGTATATAATCGAATTAAAGGAAGATTAGACTCTCAAATTACAGAAAGAAAGACAACTTAAAGTTGTTGAAAATACAGCGATTTGTCGCAGGTACTGAAATATCACAACACTTATCGCATGGAGCCGCAGAATCCGTTCAAGACCGATCTGGTGGACAAGATTGTGAGATCGGTGATGAACAATCGTTTGGACAAGATCACGTACGACGATGCGGAGGCTACAAAATTATGCGGCGATATCGCAACGGAAATACGGCGACGCGTGAAGAAACTTAACTTCGATAGGTGCGTGATTGCAGAACGTGAATAGTCGAGCGCATAGACGGGCACGGAGGGCACGGATACCGTATGAAAATGATTTTTCGCGAAACATAACTTTATTATACATATATGATGGTTGAATTTGTAAAAAATAACTTTTTATTTAATAATAATAAAAAATTTTCAATTTAAAAAATAAATTTTTAAGTAGTGGGAATATATATTTTGAAAAATAAAAAATAAAAAATAAAAATATTTTTTATGTGTCACTGTTTTCAAGTACTCTTCCAACCATTCAACTTTTATTTTAACAATTCTTTTCTATCTTTTGTTGATCGATATTCGCCCTGAAAGAGAAAAACCGATTTCTTTCAAAGAAGTCTTTCATCCCCTCTAAACATACGATTCGGCACGTTTTAAAAAATATATTAGAAACATATTTCAAAGCGGTTCCGGACAGTTGTAACATGCCCCTATTACAGAGTTATTACTGACCGACTCTTATAATAAAACAACTAATATTTGTTTCACTGGCTGTTATTATAAACCGGTGTTGTTAATATTAGATATAAAATAATTTTATTTAGTTATCCTAAATGCACGAGATTGATATTTATAAGATTCCGGACATTATAAAAAATTCATTAATATTTGATTGTAAGTGTCGATAAGTGTTTAGCTGCTTTAGTTACAGTTACTGAAATTCCTCGAATGTTGTATAAAAAAAAATTTCTTCCCTTCCAGACACAAGATTATCGTCACGGTCACGATAATCGAGAAGGCCAGTCAGTCCGTGGAAAGGACTCTCGGTTTCCTGTGGGATAGCGAAAGAGATAAATACTCCGCCTTCTCTTTCGAGGGTCGTACTTTTCACGCTCAGTACAGCGTGTTCGGTGTTTACTACGAGTAACGTATATACCTGAAGGAGAGATGCAATTTTTCTTTCGCGTTTCTTCCCTTTATTAAATATATAAGAGCACTGTAAAACACGATAAATGTAATACGTTAACGTTATAATTCTATTGAATTTAATCAATTCTACCGGGCTCCTGAATACACAATACAAAATCATATTCGCACGCGTTGGACATATAATTTCTCAATATAATTCTTTCTTTATTTCCTAAGACGAACTGTGCGTGAACGTTACAATATATATTATATATAGGTATGTACAACATGGCTGAGTTAGACTGTTAGAAGAAGACTAATAAAACAAAAGAGAGATTTTTTTTGTTGTTATTATAAATTGTCATTTTCAATAGATAATTTAATATAATATTACGTTGTATTTACATTTGCTAATTGTAATATTATTAATTAATAGATATCTTTTCATTAACCCGGCATTTATATGATTCAGTTTAGATCGACTGCCACGCAACACGCACCATCGCCAGCATGAGATTCTTCATAAAAGGAGCCTTCGGCAATAGCCCCGAAGTAGCCTAATTGTCAACGACACTTTGCCGCAGGTAATATTGACAAACCGGAAGAGAGAAAAAGAGAGAGAGAGAGAGAGAGAGAGAGAGAGAGAGAGAGAGAGAGAGAGAGAGAGAGAGAGAATTATTCTCTCTTTCTCGCTCTGATTCAGCTGATCGACCCGGATAGATTTATTTTCGATGTAGATTCACGTAAATGCAAAAAAATAAAAATTGGTGATTAGTCCATTACATATCTTCTTCTTGTAACTAACTTTACTCGTAAAAAACTCAAAAGTAATATGTATGTTTTTTCTGAATATAAAAATTTCTTATGAATTCTTTATTCTTTTATAATGAAACAAAGTAGTATTATATAAGAACTGATATAAATAATAAAAAATAAGAAGAAGTAAAAAGATGATCTATTACATAGTTTTATATGTGTTCGCGAGCGCGAGTGGATAGGATAGAGGAGTGCGAGAGGGCAAGGTCGTTTAGCGAGATTTAGAAAGCGGAAAGTTTTTGGTATAAAGAAACACTAAATATATTTACAATTATTTCCAAAATGTACAGTTCACTGGTTTCAGGTCTCGAATGGTTCCCGAGAAGCAGGTGAGCACACGAGCGGTTTAACAATCGAGTTCGTATTGGCGACGATCGGGTAGAAATTTAGGCGGTGAAGCGAATACAGCAAGCGGTTTTACGGTCAAAAGACGAGTGCTCCGGGGCGAGAGATTCGTTCGTCGCAACGGATTTTCCTTGTCGCGAGAAGGGAGGCCTCCTCTTCGCTAATTGCCAATGGCAAAGCCGAGCGCGAAAATTCAGGCAGCGCGATAGGCTTTCGGTAGTCTACGTCATCGTTTCTCCCGCGAGAGCGACGGTGACTTTGTCGATCAGCGTTTTGTTTCTATGCAAAAGTATTTATGACCTGAGTTGTCTTTCCCGAGCGCACGCGGTCGACTCATGGCTTCAACGCGATATTGACAATTGTATTTGTCACGAGAAAGTTAAGGAACGTTCGAGAATATGTAATTTGCTCAACGACTCAGGCCATAACGATCGCTGAAGAATCGTGTGAAATTTATGCATGCTCTAAATCACTCCCGGTCTCAAACAATATGTTTTTTCTAATAATAAAAGATTGAAAAAGTATATATAATTTGATTTAAATAATGCAAAACAAATCTCTAACAATATATTACATAATAAAATCAGTAATAACATAAGGTACAAAACCTTTTTTTTCTCGCAAACGTGTTTAGTTATTGTCGAATATGTTTCCCTCTAATAATGCAAATCCTATCTGTTAACGAGCGACAAGCTTTCGTTCGTAAAAAGTATTTTTTGTGTATCTGTGTATGTAAATCACTAATCAGGAAGAAAGTGAAACATCCATCGTGTTTGTAACAATTATTACGAATTAATTTTCCAGTAAAACATTTCCGTCTATGACCGTATATACTTATTTATGTTTTCAATTGACATGGTAGGCCGGTAGGCCTCACCGATCTTCGTCGTTTTAGTTTCGAGTTTCGAGACGCTGCCTGTTTTCAGGAACGTGGCGAACGGATATTTCAATTTCTGCGTACCGCTCAACTTGATACTGGGATTTTGCGAGGATTACAAACGCGTGGTGATCAACGCTCGTCACAAATTGATTTTGATACGATCGCGCAACAACAACAATTCCCTGGTGGGAAGTCTCGCGTTGGAGCCTACTATCAAAATACTCAAGATACAATGGCGAATGGCTCACGTGGTATTGAACGAGATCAACAAGCTGTCAATGCTGCGCGCCTTGGAAGACGGACAATATCTAAGTATAGGTTTCCGTTCGTGGGATCTGTACGAGTATCCCCTGTTGCAGAACACGATCAAACACTCGTGGACCATTAAGATCGCAACTCAGCTCGAGAAACCGCGATAAGTCGTCTTCGCTCTGCAGACGGGTCGGAAGAACGTCATGTCCCCCGACACAAGCCGATTCGACAACTGCAACTTGACCAATGTAAAACTCTATCTAAACTTGGAAGTTTATTTGTACGACGACCTGAATTTAGACTTTGGCAAACACAGATGGGCGATTCTGTACGATATGTACACGCGTTTCTGCAAGGACTACTACAGATACGAATATCTCGAGCCGAATCTCACCGTTTCGACTTTTCTACGTAACGGCCCGTTTGTGATCATTGATTGTTCTCGCCAAAACGAATCCGTCAAAAACGCCACCGTGGATGTCAGACTAGAATTCGACTGCATGGAGAATGTACCGCCGAATACCTCCGCGTACTGTCTCATCATACACGACCTCGTGATTGAGTACAACCCGTTGACAAACGTGGTGCGCAAAATAGTCTTGAGTGTCCGCAGCAACGTCGACGTGAATATTATTATCTCTCTCTCTCTTTTTCCATCAATCTCCGATACAATTATTTAGTGGGGCAAGGGAAGGGAAAGTATAAATCAGAGTGTTGCGAGACGGTTTGCAGTGTTGCGCGTCATTCCTCTCGATTGACGCATCGACGAGAGAGATAAAAAAATCTCGTCATGTCCATACCAACGCTCGTGGAACTGCAAGGATTCCTCGTCGGGATAAAATTTGTCGCGAAGGAGGTGGCAGTGCTGAGAAAAGGCTGCGTTCTGACGCATCACATCTTTAATTACCCCATGCCGTAGAATCTCCTCACAAAATCGGACAAATCGTGCGCCACCTGGTTGATTGCGATTCACCATGGATTACGATAAGAAGATGGAAACGTGCCGTACAGCATGGTAAAACACCTGATTACATCGGCCGTGCTTGGTGTGGAAGAAGAAGAAAACGATGAAGAAGATGACGATGACAAGATGTCGACTCTCGTGTACGTCAAGGGATGTCAGAAACGAGAATGGCTGGTGGATCTGCTGGAAAATTATGAGCAAAAAAACCTAATCGTCGAAACTCTGGATGCACATTATGATAATATTGAATTATTGAATAAACTAGGTGACACCAATACTATGCAATGCGGAAAACATGAAAAGAATTGCGCGTTACAAAATGTAATAAAACTATTTAACTGGTGGTCGCGAGCGACGCCATAAGAGAATTTGCGATCTTTTTTAAATAAATAAATTATATATAACTTTTTATAATGTTTTATTTCTTACTCCCCTTCCCCTCCCCCATCATCATCGTTAAAGTAGGTAGTTCCCCCTCTTCTAAAAAAATCTGCTGCGCAGTTTTATAAACATTAATTTCCTCTCCCCTTTTTCCCTAACACATCATTACTTTTGGAGTTGTCGCGTATACTCGATTAATTTTATATGATCAGTCTTGTCGCGATCGCTTGTACTGACGGTCAACTTTTCAGAGCCTAGAGGGTGAAAATGTTTTCCTTTGAAGGATGCAACAGCAGCAGCAACAACAACGGTGCAAAACGCGTGAATGCCGTGAATTATTACGTGCCAATTCACGACGTTGAAACTCAAACGTATGAGGCCAAATGTAATAAGTAAGTTTCGTTTAGGATAAAAAAAAAACATATAGAGCCTACCCCAGTTTTTTATATACTTGCAAATTGTAATACTTACGATACATAAAACTAATTTCATTTCTTTTATACAGCATTTCGTTGGATCGTCGCGCGGTTCGTATACTCAGCAGACGATACGCGCTGACAGCTACGGAATACAAACTCCTCGAAATTGGTATCAACGTGAGTCCATCGAGCTACGTGGAGATCGCCGTTGGAGATCCTCGCCGAGGAGAGGAACTGCTGTTGTCTCTCGAAACGTGGAAGGCACTCTACGAGCAACGGCAAAATATTCAGAATTTCTTTCACAATGACTTCAAAGATATCTATAGTTTTATAAACGTTGGACTGCTAACGGTGAGAGTTTGTACGGTTAATAACATCAAACTCATACGTCTCGAATCTGCAAACGTATGCTTGAGAATGACCGAATTGACGTTGTATCGTATGTTCGATCTCGATCGGTGCATCGATGCGAAATTCGATCGTTTAATGAGAATACTTGCGACACGGTCGATGCAAAGTTTGCGCAGTTTTCCGATATCGCGTCCACTGTGAAAGATCCCAAGGAAGCGTCGAATGTAATATACGCTAGCGATGCGTTCAATACGAATCAGATCATCGATTGTGAGCTCGCAGCTTTAGTTTTTAGTATGTAATATATATATATTATGTAAAAAAAGAGTTAAATAAACAGACTTTTTTTACAACTAAATCAACGATGTAATTTTTTTGCGTGCATGTCCATTCCTACCTATATTTTATCAAATGTTGTTTACGACGAACATGTTCCAACAAGTTCAATGCGTTATCGGGTCGATCATCGTCCCGATGACGTCATTTTTTCCTTTGTTTTTTTACGTACTGTGTCGTAAAAAATAGCGCGAAATTGTTTAGTCTACGCGATAACACCCCCCCTTTTCCTCGAAAATGTTGTTTACGACAAACATGTTCCAACAGGTTTGATGCGTTATTGGGTCAATCATCGTTTCGATGACGTCATTTCTTTCTTTGTCTTTTACATACTGCGTTGTAAAAAATAGCGCGAAATTGTTTAGCCTGGAGCTGACGCGGCTGATGCGCCGTTGAATAGTCATAAGTACCGGACATCGCGAGTCCGAAGGGTCTCTAAAAGCAGCGTTCTTTATTAAGATATAAATATACGCATCGATTCCAGCAGCCGGACATCGGCGCTCGTTTTTTGTAATATGCCGCGCCATAACTGAATACCGCCGTGACGGTTAAATCGTAATTAGCAACGGCTTTTTCTAGAAAAAAACATGAAGAGGACTCCGCAAAGGTTAAATCGTCATCGGTGATAAATTTTATCAATTGTTTACCTCGGCTATTTTATCTTTAAACCGTCGTCGGACCATCGACGCTCGTTTTTGTAGTGAGACGCCGTAACCGAATGGCGGCTCGCATGTTTTAGAAGGGTGAGATCATTGCAGAGTCAAGTGTCTAACTCGCTGTTTTAACTCGGTACCCCTTGTCAATACGATATGTTTATTAATATTTAATAAACATGTCCCGACACGCTCGCCGACCCCCCCCGCCCCTTCCCTTGCTCCCCCTCACCAACGAGTCGTCCTTTCCCCACCCGCTCCCCCTTACTAACAAGTCGTCCCCCTCCGCTCCCCCTCGCCATCAAGTCCCCCCCGCCCTGCTTCCCTCTCGCCATCGAGTCCCTCCCGCCCCCTCCCCCCTCGGAGCTCCCGGGGTAGATCTGTCAAAACATCTCCTACTCTGCGGCGCGATCGCGACCGCGAACGCTGACCCCCTCCCTCGCGCGGACCCGCGGCGTGACCGCAACCGCAAACGCGGACCCCCCCCTGCGCGGACCCGCGGCGCGGGTGAGTCATCCCGGTGAGTTATCACTGTGAGTCATACCGGTGGTATGCCAAGATCAACCCCCCCCCCCCCCCCCGATATCCTTGAAATCCGATACCCCAATGTAACCCGATATTCTTGTGTATTCCGAAACCCCGCCCCTCTCTCTGCCCCTCACCTCCGCGTTATTTCCTTGTAATCTGATCCCCTTGTGTAACTCGATACCCCGCCTCCTCTCCCTCCCTCTCCCCCCGCGAAATCCGATACCCCCTTCCCTCACCCCCTCACCCCCGCGTAATCCGATACCCCCTCTTTCTCCTATCCTTACTACTCAGGTGACAGCTGTATATGCCCAAATTTTATGGTTTCTGATATGAAATTTTTTATTGGGAAATAGATTTTTGTGCCTACTTTAATTCTAGTCAAATTTTCGTTACACTTTTTGTGTCGCAAAATTCGTGACGTTCTTTTGTGTCGCGAATCAAACTCACTACCATGCCTAAAGAAGTTTCACTTAAAAAAAACTAGTAGTAACAGTTATTTACAGTCACTAAATCTACGTCTTTTACATTCTATTAGATGTGACGTAACTAGTTATATACATTTTTTGGATCCCTGGAGAATTAATATTGTTTTTTTTTAATATTTTTGCATACTTTTGGTTGGAACAGTGCGTCCAGAACGTTCTTAAGCCATTTCACAATCTTTAGGTTTTGCCTCATAAAACCGTAGTGGGCAAAAAAAAGAAAATTTCATAGTTATTTGGCAAATTTTTTTTAAATGCAGGGTACTTAAAAGTATAAGAGAACGTAAAACATAAATTTGTGTTGTTCTGCACAATTGTTTTTTGGGTCAAAATAAAAAAGGGAAAAATCGCTAATTTTTACATTATTTTAATCCATTTGCATCATGTCTATATGTTTTTTTAAAACATTTGGCAATTATATTATTTGATAGAGCAAAGTTTCATCTTTAAGAATTTGTTTTTTTGAATTGCGGTGTGATAATTTTTAATGGAGTTATGAGCAATCAAAGCTAAAAAATGCTCATTTCTTATTCAATCCGCAATAACTCGATAACAAAAAATTGTGGAAACATAAAAAAAAGATATTGTAGGAAAAACTTTAAGCTTTCATGTTAAAAAGTTGAAAATTTTCGTAGATTTTTTTTGTGCACGTGACAGGCCCACAAAGTGAGAAGAAAATTTTCTATTTTGTCCAGCTCATAGTTTTCTATATGTAAAAATTACCAAATTCACAGAAACTAAAAAATAATAATGACTTTTTGAAAGTAGAGATTTTAAGCTTTAAAATCATTTCTTTTTACTTAAATTCCGTTTTTTTTTAACGAAGTTACAGCTGCTTGAATTTTGCCTATCTATTATAAGTCTGTCTGTCTGTCTGTCTGTCTGTCTGTATGTCTGTCTGTTTGTCTATCTGACCGCGAACTACTCATTTGTTAACGAACCGAATCTTATGGAATTATATGTGAAACAGGGGTAAAATTTTCCAGGGATGTCGATGTGTATTATTTTTTGTTACCGATTTTTTTGAAACCGGTTCCGAAATTTTTCTTACTTTTCGGGAAATAATAAGTATCTAATGTTCAACCGTGAACTACTCATTCATTAATGGACCGATTTTTTTGAAACTAGTGCCAAAATTTTTCTCATTTTTCGGGGATGGGTTTAATTCTTCATTAATGTATCAATTTGAAACTAATGCTAAAATTTTTTGAATTTTTTGGGGATGACAACAATTGGTTTAATTCTTCATTAATGGATCAATTTTTTGGAAACTAGTATAATTTTTTGGAAGTTTTATATGTCCTAAGTTTTCCTTAAATGCGGCGTATACGTATACCGTATACCGTAGTTATCCTAAATAATTTCAAGATAATTTTGTTGCGTCTAAATGTTCATATTTGGGATGTTTGAGTTGATTCGCTATTAATTTTTTATTTGATTGACATATAGGCACTGAACTACATGATATACTTCCGCGCGTAGCGCGGACTAAAAAGTTAGTTTTCTGGGAAAAATTAAGTTCTAATTTTTGTGAAAAGTTATATAAAAATTAATAAAAATAAAAAATAGAAATACAATACTCGACAAAATTTTTTTATTTGCTTTACGTATATATTATTTATTTGATTGTAGAATAGAATTAGAGATATAAAATATTATATTAAATGAATATAAATTGCGATTTTTCGACGTTTTAGAACATTCTAAACACATTGGCATCGAAAACTAAGAAAACAATTTTTTCTTCGGTCTTTTCTGTTTGTTATGATAAATACCTTATTTTCATATGTATGTATGTATGGACTCTCACATTTTCTTTGTTATGCCCTTATTGGTCAGATACTATTTTAGTTTATTTCGTTTAGTACTAGAAATGCGGTCAACTGATTCTCTTACGACCTAAGTTGGTAACGCGAAAACCGCTTCTGTTATGTTTTTTTCTTTCCTTCACTCTCTGTGTGTCCGCGAGCCCTCAGTGCGTATTATCACGTCTCACTGCGTACTTTTACCCGTGTGATTATCAATAAAACTTTTCTTTATACACGCGGTTTCTTTTTTAGCTTTCGTGTGACCACCTTGCAACACTATTTCATATATAATTCTTTATAATTTGGTTGATAGACCTAGCTTTATATGCGATCAAAGGTCCTCTATGAGAAAGCAAAAAATAGATATAAAGTTACAACATATGTATATGTTTTCTTTATATAAATATGATAAAATAGACAATCGAGAAATTAATCGAATTTCTCTTCTTCTTCAGCGGCACTACAACTCAATATTGAACCTACTCCTGAAGTTCGGCCTTTATCAAAATCCGAGGCCTCCCTTCTGGTTTTTTAACAATAATTTTTTTTTACGGGTTGTTAGCCTAGCGCCTAACCCCCAACCTGGAAGATCAGTTCTCAAATATAGAGGGGTGCTCAAGAGATACACTCTCGGTGGGTTGCCATTAACCTTTCCGAGAGGTGGCGATCATATAAAAACCGACGATTTTTGGTCGGATTTGAACTCAGATCTTCGGCTCGTTAGAGCAGCGCACATCTTTCTGCGCCATGATCGCCACGATCATGGCGCCGAGAAAATAAACTTCTTATTTATTTATATTAGTTTATATTATATAGTTTATATATTAGTAGAAATATATATGACTATATATAATCATATAAAAAATGGAAAATATAATCTTAAACAATATTATATGGCCATATATATATATATATATATATGAGAGTATATAATTATATATGGCCATATATAAGCATATATGATTATATACTCGGGAAAAAATACCTCTTATTTGTTCATATTAGTAAATATATAATTATATATGGTCATATAAGAAATAGAAATATAACTTGAACAATATTATATATATATGGTTAAATCTTCTTAAGTATAATTTTATATAGTCATATATGGTTTTATATACTAGTATATTATCATGTGTGATCATGTAAAACTATATTTATAAGGTTAAAGATAATCATATATGAATATATACTCTATAATGGATCTATCCATATAAATTTGTATAACTGATGTTATAAAATATTCTTCTAGTATATTATTTTACTTGACAATATCAAATTAATATAAAATATATTATTTTTAGTTTCAGTTTACACAATTGCGTTGTAAGTCCAACAAAGTCCATATTGGCACGCAGTGCCAATTTAAAAAACTGATACATGTATTTAATAATAATTGATATTGTGAAATATTATTAAGCATCAAGATCCGCTTCGACCGAAAACGGCACTTCTCATTGCTTATATGTTATTTTAAGTTTTCTTTTTTTCTAATTTTGCATAAGATACTTAATTTTTTAATTGACATATTAATTTTTATTAAATATTTTCGTAAACAGTGAAATTACCAGTAATAATTTGTGAAAAAAACTGTTATATAATATATATTATAGTTCTTATAAACAAATATATTAATCGTATTATTTTGCAAACATACCATATAATTTAAACTGAAAATAATATAATCGTATATGAAATGATATAGTCATATAAGATTATATATGATCAGATCAAAATATTGCATCTCAAAGTATCCGATAGATGGCATTCGATGTGATTTGTTTCTCGTATTTAAAATTTAACAAACAGTGTTATAAGAACGGCATCAAAAAGACACGACACTGTCTCGCGCTATTCTCGCGCGACGCTGTCTCAGAGCGACACAATTTTTGTATCAGTTATATCGTGAAGTCACTCTTACAATAAAGTGGCACGCTTAAAAAATAACATTTGAAAATAAATAACAATTTTCTAAAACCTATTTAAATATATATGTTTTTATATATAATCTTATATAATCATATATATGACTATATAAACTCTTATCAGGCCAAAATTCATATATGATAAAATAGCTTCTTATATGAGCATATAACACACTATAAGAGATATTTTTTACATGTTCTTATATAATTTTATATAATCATATATGACCATATAAGATCTTATATGCTTAAATGCGGCCAAAATTCATATATGAGCATATAAGACCGCTTCTTATATGAACATATAAGACATTATATAAGGGTTTTTTTCCCGGGTAATTATATTTAAAATTAATAAACAGATTAATAGTTAAAATAAAACAATTGCTATTGAATTTGAAGGTGTTAAATTAAAATAGCTTACAAAATTCCTCCTTGACAAGATTGGCCTCTTTTATTGCAATGTCTTCCTTCAATTGCTCAATCTGCTGGCTTGTAACCTTCAACTTGCTTTTTAAATCTCGTATCTCTTCTTTCGTCTCAACCAGGTTTCTGGTGCATAGATTTCGTTCCGCACGGACGGCTTCAAATAAGCTTTGGTGTTGACGGTACTTTGTCTCAGAGTCTGCTAAACGCTTCTTGTAATCGAGTATCTCTGTTTGCTTCAGCTTGATCTCGCTTATGTAACTCTCTAGCTGTCAATATATTGTAAATCAATTTTGCTGTTTGTTTAATTTTGTTCTTTGTACTCATTTTGCAAAAATGTTAATAAATACATGTGCATTAAAAATAAATGAACATAAACATACAGTATTTATTTAAAAAACTGGTCCATCTACTTTCAAAAGGTTGCTATTATTTTTTAGTTTCTACGAAGTTGGTAATTTTTACATGTAGAAAACTGCGAGCTGGACAAAATAAAAAAATTTCTTCTCACTTTGTAGGCCTGTCACGTGCACAAAAAAAATCTGCAAAAATTTTCGACTTTCTACCGTGAAAGCTTGAAGTTTTCTTTGCAAAATCTTTTTTTGAAATTGTTTCTACGATTTTTTGTTACTAATTTATCGCGGATTGAACAAGAAATAAGTTTTTTGACTTTGATTGCTCATAACTCTTAGAAATCATCGTATTTCAATTCAAAAAACAGATTCTCAAAGCTGAAACTTTGCTTTATTAAACGGTATATGCCAAATTTTTTTAAATAACGTAGATACAAATTGATGAAAATAATGTAAAAATTAGCATTTTTTATCTTTTTTATTTTGACCCAGAAAACAATTGTACAGAACAACAACGCAGACACGTAGAAACATTTTTAAAAGAAGATTTTGGAAAAAAAACTTCAAGCTTTCACATTAGAAAGTTGAAAATTTTTGCAGATTTTTTTTGCACGTGACAGGCCTACATAGTGAGAGAAAAATTTTTTATTTTGTCCAGCTTGTAGTTTTCTATATGCAAAAGTTACCAAACTTACAGAAACTAAAAAATAATAGTAATTTTTTGAAAGTAGAGATTTTAAGCTTGAAATTTAAATTTTATTCATTTTTAACAAAGTTACAGCTGCTTAAATTTTGCTTATTTTTAAAAATAAATTTAGTGTTCCTTCAATTTTTGTGAGAAATGTATAATTTACTTTTACTTAAATATTATTAATTTTTATGTATTTGTTGTTATTGCTAATTTTGTGAATAATTAAAAAATAAAAAATAAAAATGTTTTGCGGATCCTTGCTTAACACTACAAAATAAGTGATATCAGTACAAAATTACCTTTTTCAAAGAAGGTAAAAAAAAGTGCCAAGTATTTTGTTTGTAAATTCAAAAATCTAACCTAAGTGGTAGCTTTATATCTTTTTCACAAAATTATATTACCTAACTTAACTTAAGTGACATGTATTTAAAAAAAAAGATGTAAAATCTTTTTTTTTTTCACAAAATTATATTATTTAACTTAACTCAAGTGACATATATATATATATATATGTATTTCAAAAAAAGATGTAAAATCTTTAAATTAAATTGCGCCAATTGTAAAGAGAATATGTATATTGCTTTGAAAGATAATTGTTATGCAACTATACTTTAAAAAAATATCCATCCACTGTCCTTATCTACTATCTAGCGAAACCACTGCCAAGGGAACGGGTTTGGAAAAATTAGCGGAAAAAGAAGACCCTGTTGAGCTTGACTTTAGTCTGGGGGGGGGGTGTTTAAAAAATAGTTAAAAACGAAGAAAGATTGTGTTGTGTGCGTCATCTAATCGAATAATCACGGCATTAGGAGTAGTACAGTAAAGCTGTCATAGATGGCAGCAGAAACAATGGCACTACTTCGTCGGCAGTTATGCGCGCGAACAGCGCGGGCCGCGTTGCGCCCCACAGACGGATCACGCCACGGCAGAATGAGACAGCGCTTGCGTGAACGTGAACGTGGGTGCGTGCAGCCCGGCGATCTCAGCATTCGAGAGCTATCGGTCGTTCCGTACACATCTTTTGTAAAGAAACAGATTGGGCCTTCCGCCATTCCGAACTCTCTAGAAGAGAGACGTTTTTGTTACGGTTAATCGTAAGCAGGGACGTCAGCTTATCTGCCTCTCGAAAAACGGATCACTGCATTTACATACGTCAACGAAGACGTTGAAGGAAAGCGTCGACGATAAATTACATGGTTCATCGCCATTGTCTGGACATGAAGGACGACCGTCGCCATTATTGCAAGGAAGGACGACCCGGCCATATTGTTAAAAGCGGAACGCCCTTAATGGGCTTAGTCACTGCGACTATTTATCTATCGGATTATCGGCCGGAAACAAGGAAAATTTCAATTAAAAGGTAACTTCCTATACGCTCTGACAAATCATTGATCGTAAAAACACTGCTAACATACTGTTTAACATAGAATGGTGAACTAATGTTCCTCGGACAATGACGATCTTTGATTGCAGAGTCTTGAACGGATGATGTGAGGAATACTTTCTTCACTTTTGAACGTAACGGACTGTAAATGCAAACGGTATTATTCTTAAAAACTGAGCTCAGTGTAATTTTACCATTATCTTTGTATCGTGGTTGCAACCAGATTAACGTAAATCAAACGTCAAAAAAAAAAAAAAAGTGGTAGTATTATACCTCGAAAAAATTTAAGTAACAAGTGGTAGACGTAATTTTTATATCTCGAAAAATCTCGAAAAAATCTAAGCAGTAGTATCTTTATTTCCTAAAAATTATTACTCAAGTAATCTATCAAGACATGTTAAGAATCCCGCACGGTATTCTTATGCGTATATTGACCGCGATGCTTTGCGGATAAGTTAGTGGGATTTCACGGGCGCTATCGATCGCTCTTAGGATTATCGACCGCGCGTTACCAAGCGGGACTCGCGGCGCTGCACGCAGAAAAAAGCGTTACAGGCCTCTCTCTCACGAAAGGATCGTCTAACAGTCGTGTCGTGTATTGTACTCGTGGACAAATAAATTACGTTTATTTTTAATAAAGAGGGAGCAGTCATTTTCCCTCGACCACGTAGCCTCGAAGCACTCTTCCCGCGGCATACACGTGGTGGGTAACATACCCGGCGTACCAAGACGCTACAACAAATTTTGGTCCTTCGAGCCGGATAACAAGACGTCCGCCATTGTCTGCGAAGCTCTCTCGATCTTTCGAGACGAAGGACATTCCACGACACGAGCATTCCACGAGGCTTCACACGGAGAAGCAAAATCATACGGCAAGATATATAAGGCATTTGAGAGCTCGAGCTTGTAATCTATCGGCGAGCTACGATCCTCGCGGGCGCGGCGGCGGCTGCGTTGGCGCGTGCCAAAAAAAAGGAATTCCACGAGGCCGTTCGAGACCATCAAGGCGGAAGCGGTATAGCATTCGTACCGCTGCGAGCACCGAGAAGGGTCTTCAAGGGGCGACGGTTTCCAAGGACGACGCTTCCCGTACGGAAAGGACAGCACGCTTACAGAAAGACAAGGACACCGCGTTTGCAGGGAGAAAAGGACGGCATGCTTCCGGAGACACAAGGCCATCGCATCTAAAAGCGACAAGGATAGCGTGCGAGCGCCCCGACCGTTGCGTTAGCCGTATCAGCGCGGCATAATTGCGAGGTAAGGGAAGCTGGTTTTTTTTTTTTTGTGTGCAGTTGCGGTGCCAACCAAGAATTCGATTCGATCTCGTCATTGGTTCGCGTGCGTCTCAGTCAACCGAAATAGAAAATGAGTAACGAGGAAAACATAGTCTCTCTCAAAAAGCGCCGAGCCACAGTACGAGGCTCATGTACTCGTATCCAAACGTTTGTTGAATCAATCGCGCCCGAAGTAGTCACGCCGTCGACAATAGCGCAACTCGAGGAACGCCGGCTAAAATTAGAGCATTACTGGTCAGAGTACGAATCTATACAAACGAAAATAGAGCAATTAGATGAAAGCGAATCGGTCAATCGCGGGGGCTTTGAAGATGCCTTTTATGTATTATCGGCGCGCATTCGCGAGCTTACGAATATTCAGGGACGTAGAAGTGTGACCCCTTCCATAAGCCCCAGGGTATCCAATGCATCCAAGTCGCGTTTACAAGTAAAATTACCCAAGCTAAATTTACCTGAGTTTTCGGGAAACTACGAGGATTGGTTCCCATTTTTCGACACCTTTAACGCCCTCATACACACGAGTGACGAGCTAGACGACGTACAAAAGTTACATTATTTACGCGCCTCTTTAAAGGGGGATGCAAAAAATATTATCGGCGCGTTGGAAATTTCAGCCGTAAATTATCAGGTCGCGTGGAGGTTACTCAAGGAACGGTATGATAACAAGCGGGTAATCACTCAAAGTCATATTCGAGCTATCATGGATCTGCCTTCCATGACGCGAGAGAACGCGTCCGAGATGCGTCAAATCGCGGACGGTGCGTCAAGGCACATAAACGCCCTTAAGGCATTAAAAAGGCCCACGTCTCACTGGGACGATCTCCTCATCTTCTTGTTGAGCAGTAAACTCGATACCGTGTTTATGCGAGAATGGCAGAATTCGCTGATCACCACGGAACTGCCCACATTCAAACAATTTTTGGATTTTGTAACTCATCGCAGTCAAATGTTGGAGGCTTCGGGAAAGCCCAACTCTACTACAGCCAAGGCTGAGGCACATTCCTCGGGAAAAACGAAACGTCAAGCTGCCTGCGCAGCATCTGTTAAGTTCAGGTGCACCCATTGCAAGGAGGAACATTCAATATATTTCTGTCCCAAGTTTTTAGCACTTACAGTTCATCAGAGGATAGCAGAGGTACGTAAAGCTAAATTGTGCGCAAATTGTCTGCGATCGACGAGCCATAACGCTAGCAAATGCGTCTCTGGAACCTGCAAGACATGCAAGATGAAACACAACACATTATTGCACCTCGACACAAGTACCGCCGATTCGCAGGGGCGGGACGAGAAGTCACAAAGTATTGAAGCATCGACGACCTCATCCACAACAGTGGTCACGCACGGTTTTAGTTATCGCTACGACGAACATATTATGCTGGCAACGGCAGTCATCTACGCTTTCGATAATAAGGAATCGCGCAAGCCATGTCGCATATTGTTGGATTCTGGTTCGCAAGCAAATTTTATCTCTAAAGGTTTCCTAGACGTACTCAATATCAAGGCGAAGGATTCTAATATTTCCATTTCAGGGATAAACAACATGGCAACTACGTCTTCGCAGATAGCACAGATACAACTGCAGTCACGTATTAACTCATTCAGCGCCAGGATCAATTGTTTCGTCACCGACAGGGTGACTGACAAAATACCCTCTTTTACTTTAAAAAGAAGCGCATTTGATATTCCACGAAATATTGAGCTGGCCGACCCTCAGTTCCACGTATCGTCTGACATTGATATCCTGATTGGCGCGGAGCTGTTCTGGCAGATTCTTTGCGTAGGACAAATTAAGAACTCTCCGGGACATCCAACTCTACAGAAGACACGTTTTGGTTGGATCCTTGCGGGGCGAGCCGCACAATCATCCCAATCTACAAAGCGCATCCAGGCCTTCGCAGCTTCGATATCTAATGCCCAGCTTGACGAACAATTTAGTCGCCTCTGGAAAATGGAGACGATAGAAGGCACAAGAAATCTTACCACAGAAAAACTGGCCTGCGAACAACATTTCGTAAATACAATAGAGCGATCGACTGAGGGCAGGTACATGGCATGTCTTCCTTTCAAGAAGCAAGTCGAGCCTAAATTTGAAAACACAAGAGACATCGCGCTCAAGCGCCTACACGGATTAGAAAGAAGATTTACACGTGATCCGGCGTTAAAAATACAATACACACGATTCTTGGACGAGTACCGTGTATTAGGCCATATGAAGCAAGTGACCAATTGGAGTAAGGATGAGCAAGAAGTTTTCTACTTACCTCATCATTGTGTGTTTAAAAATGCAGCGGATCGCTCTAAGATTCGCGTAGTATTTGATGCGTCCTGTAAGGATAGCACCGGAACATCCCTCAACGACACGCTCTTAACGGGACCAGTCATCCAACAAGATCTCATGTCCATTCTGGTCAGATTCAGAACCTTTCGATACGCCTTTGTAGCTGACATTATTAAAATGTATCGTCAGATACTCATCCACCCTTCGCAAACTCGATATCAGCGAATCTTATGGAGAGATGACCGCACGGAAGATGTAGAAACATACGAATTGACTACCGTCACATACGGCACATCGTCCGCATCGTTTATAGCAACAAGATGTTTGAAACAGTTGGCAGAGACGTATCACGGTAAATATCCCGTGGCAGCATCCCACGTAAGAAGAGACTTCTATATGGACGACTTGCTCACGGGTGCAGATTCAATAGCTCAAGCAAAGAAAGCACGCGACGAGATAATTCAGTTGTTACGAGAAGGAGGTTTCGAGTTGAGCAAGTGGGCTTCTAACTGCCCCGAACTGTTGGATCAGGTGACCAAACACGATGGTGTGCTGGTTCCGATAGGCGAGGATAAGGATTCCTCCGTATTGGGGATCCATTGGAATCACGCCCAGGACACATTCTACTTCTCCTGCAAGATTGGCGAACATCCAGCAGTGATATCGAAACGCACGATTCTGTCAGAGTTATCCAGTTTGTTTGACCCGTTAGGTTTAGTAGGACCTGTACTTGTATTAGCAAAATTAATCATGCAGGATCTTTGGCAGGCAGACATCCACTGGGATGAGTCGGTTCCCCCTAACATTGATCTGCGTTGGAAAAATCTGAGACTTCAAATACCTATCATAAATCAGTATGCTATTCCGCGCTGCGTCCGCTACAGTACAAGACCAGGACACACACAATTACATGGTTTTTGCGATGCGAGTGAGCGGGCATACGGCGCTTGTATATACATACGAACGCAAATTGAATCTAATAAATTTCGAGTGGAGCTTCTATGCTCCAAATCCCGGGTAGCTCCCATTAAAAGTCAATCGTTGCCACGTCTCGAACTGGCAGCAGCCGTACTATTAGCGCAATTGGTCGATAAGATAAGCGAAGCCATCCACGTAGACAATATACCCATATTCCTTTGGTCGGATTCAACGATAACCCTAAATTGGATTTCGTCACCATCACGCAAGTGGACAGTTTTCGTGGCAAATAGGGTCGGAGAGGTGCAGCGTCTTACGAGGGTCGATAGCTGGCGCCACGTCTCATCCGCCAATAACCCTGCCGATATACTGTCAAGAGGCCAAAACCCCGGTGATTTGCTGAGTGCTGCCTTGTGGTGGCACGGGGCACCTTTCTTGATGGAAGTAGAGGAGAAATGGCCAAACAGCAACTTCAATAGGTTAGAACCCGCGCCGGAACTACGGAGAGTCGCAGCTGCGGTAGCCGCCATAGGCCAATCAGACATCGAGGAGCTATTATGCAAATGTTCAAACCTGAGCAAGGCATGCCGCATTCTGGCGTATTGCCTTAGATTAGGCAAGGTGCACAATCAAAACACATCAAGCACATTCATCTCGATTTCCGAGTGCCGTTTCGCGTTGGATATCATGTGCAGAGAAATTCAAAAACGATCGTTTCCCAGTGAGTACAGAGCATTATCAAAAGATGAGACTATAAACCCGTCCAGCTCGTTGCTTTCCTTATCCCCATTTTTGCACACTGACGGGCTGATTCGAGTAGGAGGCAGGTTGAGGGAATCGGATTTAAATTTTGACGCTTCACATCCTATACTATTACCGCGCGGACATATTCTAACGAAGCGAATTATAGAACAGGAGCACATAAGAAACGCTCACGCCGGCATACAAGCCACCATGGCCACAATAAGACAACGCTTTTGGCCGCTATCATTGCGATCGACTACGCGAAAAATAGTGCACGAATGTATAACTTGCTTTAAAGCTAAACCGTCCCTTTCAGAGGTCGTGATGGGTTCTTTGCCGGCCGGGCGTGTGACAGTATCACGACCGTTTTATCATTGCGGCGTCGATTATGCAGGCCCGGTAATGATACGAGAGGGAAAACGACGCAACGCGCGTTCTCTCAAGGCGTATATATCAATATTCGTATGTTTTGCCACGAAGGCAGTGCACATCGAACTAGTAAGCGATTTAACTTCAAACGCGTTTATCGCGGCTCTTAAGCGATTCGTGGCGCGTAGAGGTAAACCAGAATATATATATTCGGACAATGGGACCACCTTCGTGGGGGCCCAGGGTCAGTTAAAACAATTCTATGAATTTTTAAAAGATGACAAAGTACAGTCGGAAATACAGCATTTCGTTCGCGAACAACAATTTTCATGGAGCTTCATACCACCAAATGCTCCGCATTTCGGGGGCTTGTGGGAGGCCGCAGTTAAGTCAGCTAAATATCATTTAAATCGAATAGTCGGTAAAGCGAACTTAACATTTGAGGAGTTAGCGACGGTATTATGCGAGATCGAAGCGATTTTAAATTCGAGACCGCTCACCCCACTCAGTGAAGATCCCAACGACCTGAGTTGCTTGACACCCGGGCATTTCTTGGTTGGCGCCCCATTGAACAGCTTCCCTTGCGAGGATTTGACCGACGTAAATGAAAATCGACTCGTGCGTTGGCAAAGAGTTGAACAAATGAGACAACACTTCTGGCGCAGATGGAGTGTCGAGTATTTGCATACGTTGCAAGAAAGAAACAAGTGGAAGACCAATAAAGGTCAACAGTTAAGAGTAGATCAAATCGTGCTATTAAAACAGCAGGGCTTAGCTCCTATGCAGTGGCTGATCGGTCGTATAGAGAAAACACACGCGGGTCCAGATGGACAAGTGCGAACTGCTACGGTTAGAACGGCGTCAGGAAAATTTGTAAGGCCGCTAACAAAAATCGCGATATTACCCTTAAATAATTAGTATAGCTTTTCACAGTTCTTATACTTGCTATGTTTGTTATTATTAATCACTACCTTATAGTTAAACCTTAGGATACAATTACAAGTTTGAAGTAAGGCAATGCAGTGATTCTCGTAACGCATTGCCTATGTGCGACCATTATAATTTGCGTCTACCCTTTTTTATTTTATTTTTTATGCAACAGGCTGAATGTTGTTCTGCTTCATTTTTTTTTGTTTGATTATAGTCCAGCCCTGGCGAGGAGAGCAACAGACTCATTAACCGTGTCCGATTATTATTAGAACGCTAGTCGTTACTTTAGGATTGTATTGAAAGCATATCCTTTCAAGGGCGGGCAGGATGTTAAGAATCCCGCACGGTATTCTTATGCGTATATTGACCGCGATGCTTGGCGGATAAGTTAATGGGATTTCACGGGCGCTATCGATCGCTTTTAGGATTATCGACCGCGCGTTACCAAGCGGGACTCGCGGCGCTGCACGCAAAAAAAAGCGTTACATGTCCCTCTCACGAAAGGATCGTCTAACAGTCGTGTCGTGTATTGTACTCGTGGACAAATAAATTACGTATATTTTTAATAAAGAGGGAGCAGTCATTTTCCCTCGACCACGTAGCCTCGAAGCACTCTTCCCGCGGCATACACGTGGTGGGTAACATACCCGGCGTACCAAGACGCTACAACAAGACACATTACAAAATTATGTTACCTTATCAAAAAGAAGAGTCGCGCTTCATGTGATCTATTACAATTACAAAAAAGAAATGATATCTCTTTAAATTACAGCGCCAATTACAGAGAGAACATATATATTGCCTCAAAAAATAATTGTTGCACTACATTGAAAAATCTTTAAATTGTGTTTAAATTTAACAAGGGAATACAAGATATTTAAATACAAAGTTTACATGTGTATTTTTAAGTAGTCACAAAGAATTACAGAGGTAACAGTACAAAATAAAAAGATTTTATTAAAATACATAAATTTTTTTTGTAAAAAAATTTGGCGCTGTTAGACCTCGAAATTTTAAATAAATAAGGACAACAATAAATAAAAATAATTCAGAGAAGAATGCGATGAGAGTAATATTAAATGATTTTCAGCGTGGATGTGCGAGTGAGTGATATGGGTGTGCGTGACGACGCGGACGGCGGATAATGCGGCTTATAATTAAGTAGAGGATAAGTTTATTTATTTATTTAAAATTTCAAGGTCTATATATATAGCAGCGCCAAGTTTTTTTACAAGAAAAATTTATGTATTTTAAAAAAATCTTTTTATTTTGTACTGTTACCTCTGTAATTCTGTGTGACCACTAAGAAATACACAAGTAAACTTTGTATTTAAATATCTTGTATTCCCTTGTTAAATTTAAACATAATTTAAACATTTTTCAAAGTAGTGCAACAATTATTTTTTGAGGCAATATATATGTTCTCTCTGTAATTGGCGCTGTAATTTAAAGAGATATCATTTCTTTTTTGTAATTGAAATAGATCACTTGAAGCGCGACTCTTCTTTTTGATAAGGTAACATAATTTTGTGATGTGTCTTGATAGATCACTTGAATTATAATTTTTCGGAAATAAAGATACTACTGCTTAGATTTTTTCGAGATTTTTCGACATATAAAGATTACGTCTACCACTTGTTACTTAAATTTTTTCGAGGTATAATACTATCACTTTCATTTTTTTTGACGTAACAACATATAGTTAAACTACTATGCGTGAACTTGGCGCCTTTTTTTACCTTTTTTTTAAAAAAGGTAATTTTGTACGGATATCACGCCTTTTTGTAGTATTGCGCATTTTATAAACAGTATGTACAGGGTAAAGCTATTTGGAGATATAATACTACCACTTTGATTTTTTCGAGGTAACAACATAACAGGGTAACAACATAATACATATACACTACTATGTGTGTACTTATCGCCTTTTTTCACCTTTTTTTTTTAAAGATAATTTTGTACGGATATCACGCATTTTTAGTGTTACGCATCTTAATCTTATAAACAATATATTTTATAATCTTATAAACAGTATATACAAGGTATGAAGCTAAAAGTGTTATAGACTATTATTTCTAAAGAAAACAACAATTTAATATTTTGCTTAGTTTCTTAAAAATAATAATCTGTAACCCTTTGCTCTGTAACCCCACATTGTGCGCTTCGTAGTTTTTGGTGTCCAGGTGTAATAATACGTTGAATGCGATGTCTAGGTGTCCCAGGTTGCCGATGACGATGTCTAGATAGTGAGCTCCGTAGTTTTTGGTGTCTACGTGTATTAATACCTTGAATTCGATGTCTAGGTGTTCCAGGTTGCCGATGACGAGTCCACATAATGCGCTCCGTAGTTTTCGGTGTCTACGTGTATTAATACCTCGAATTCGATATTTACGTGACCTACATTCAGATTTAAAGTTATTAACACACCTAGACTCCAAAAACTACGAAGCGCACTATGTAGACTCGTCATCGGCAACCTGAGACACCTAGACATCGAATTCAAGGTATTAATACACGTAGACACCGAAAACCACGGAGCTCACTATCTAGACATCGTCATCGGCAACCTGGGACACCTAGACATCGCATTCAACGTATTATTACACCTGGACAACGAAAACTACGAAGCGCACTATGAGGACCTCGTCATCGGCAACCTGGAACACCACATCGAATTCACCGTACGATTACACCTGGACACCGAAAACTATGAAGCGCACTATCTGGATCCCGTCATCGGCAACTTGGGACATGTGAACATCGAATTTATGGTATTAATACACGTAGACACCAAAAACTACGGAGCGCACTATGTGGACCTTGTCATCGGCAACTTGGAACACCTAGACATCGAATTCACCGTACAACCGTACACCTGGACACCGAAAATTATGAAGCGCACTATCTGGATCTTGTCATCGGCAACCTGGGACACGTGGACATTCGAATTCAAGGTATTAATATACGTAGACACCGAAAACTACGGAGCGCACTATATGGACTTCGTCATCCGCAACCTGGGACACGTAGACATCGAATTCAACGTATTATTACACCTGGACACCGAAAACTATGAAGCGTACTATCTGGACCTCATCATCGGCAACCTGGGAAACCTAGACATTGAATTCAAGCTTGATTCATAAGAATCGACTTAAAAATTCCCTAGCGGCACTTTCTGCCAAGCGTAGAGAATCTTCTTTTTCGTTGACTCAATATATAGGATAATTACATAAAACAATTACCTTGAATTAATCGTCGCGTCGCGTAATAAAGAGTCACACGGTCGGTCTCGCTCCGCGCGTACTACCGTGTCTCTCGATCGATCGAGATAGGTTAACTGATCAGATGAACTGACTGACAGCGCTCTAAACGAACGCACTGTCTGCTCTGCACTGCACTGCGATACTAACGCCGCTAACCGCCAGTGTCGAAAAAGTGAAAGTAACGTTTCTGATTATGACGTCATCATATAAAACGTCGGCGTTAGTAGTAGAAGAAGAAGAAGAAGAAGTATCTTAATAAAAAATTTTCACATTTGGACTTTGCGTCGCAATATCTCCGCTCGTAGGGCACGGAGCGGAATATTATAAGAGAAACCTCTCCCTAATTGGACCCCAAGCTATCGATCAAACTTACTTAAAACTTGTTCCGTTCACTCGTTATCGAGATCTCAACATCTCGAGTACTCGCAACCCGTCGCGTCGCGTAAAAAAGTCACGGTCGGTCTCGCTCCGCGTGTACTTGGCGCGAGACACTACCGTGTCTCTTGATCTTTTTCTTTGATTAAATACAAAATCGTTGACATTATGAATTCAAGCAAGATCACTATGATCTTCTTCATCTAACATTGTATTTATGCGTTGTTAACATTTATATTCGATTTTATGATAAATCCATTGCGTGTTGATAAACAATATTTGCGTTGATAAACGAGAAGTGATCTTAACGATACGGACAATTAAGCGTTGCGTTATTACATCATATTAGTGAAAATACCTTCTAATTATATTGTTACGCCCGTGCTGGACACTGAGTAGAGAAGTCGCGGAAAGCTGTGAAGCGCGCTCCTTGACAACGGGAGTTTGTTGATGGATTTATTGATTTTTTGTCTGGCGGATTTTTGGAATCCGCACGCGTTCTGTTTTACGAGCTTGGAATAAACGCAATTTTTTAAGTTCTTTTAAGTTCTCTTTCCTTTGCGAGTTTCGCGAAATACGTGCGCGAGTGTGGAGTGCGCGATAGTGTTACGGCGGCGAGCTTACTTGACGGGCGTAACATTTTGGGGGCTCGTCCGGGATAGGAGGCGACGAACGCAGTATCCCGAACAGGGTGACGACCACGCACACCCCGCCGAGGACCCGTTTGCAGGCCGCGGCGTCGGCAACAACGGAGGCGGGCGCGACCCACCCGCAGGATGCGGGAGCGACGGAGGCAGAGGCGGATGCTTTCGAAGCTGTCTACTTGGAGCTTCAAAAGCTGCGCCAGGAGCGGCAGCTGGAGCAGCAGGAGCAACAGCTTTTCCGCAGCGAGTTGGAGGCTCGCTTGAAGGAACGCGACGCTGCGGTGGCACGTCTTCAGGAGCAACTCGCCGTACATCAGCTAAGTCCTTCCAATAATGTTTCTCGAGGCGAAATTTTGAATGAGGCGGCGCGTGGGATGGGCGCGGGTGAGGGCGCGTGTGCGGGGCGCGCCGCGTGCGGAGGTTTGGTCGAGCCGCTGCGTGTGATGGGCATGGGCAAGGGTTCGTGTGCGGGGCGCACCGCGTGTGGAGTTTAGAGTGAGACGTCGCTCGGTTATAAATTAAAGCCCGACACGTTCGACGGGACTGTTCCTCTGCGCAAATATTTAGCACAGTAGTAGATATATCAATAAGAGTTCTAGGACGGGAATCTCAGGGGTGGTGAGGGGCGGGAGGGGGAAAGACTCGCGGCCGAGAGGTCTGCCGGGGGGGGGACTCGTTGGCGAGGGGTAGCGGGGGGGGGGGGGGGAGGACTCGCGGCCGAGGGGTCTGCCGGGGGGGGACGACTCGTTGGCGAGGGGGAGCGGAGGGGCGGGGGAAGGACCCGAGGGCGAGGGGGAGCGAGGGGGGGGGGAAGGGCTCGCGGCCGAAAAGTCGGATGGGGGGGACGACTCGTTGGTGAAGGGGCGCGGGGGGGGGAGGGGTCGGCGAGCGTGTCGGAACATGTTTATTAAATATTAATAAACATATCGTATTGACAAGAGGTACCGCCGAAGGTGGTCCGCGGGGGGGGGGGGTGTCGTCACTTTATCGGCGCGGGGGTATTACAAAGGCGCCGTTCGGCTGCTGGAATTTTATCGGCGAATATAAACAAAACAGCGAATTAGACACTTGACTCCGCAATGATCTCACCCTTCTAGAACATGCGAGCCACCATTCGGTTACGGCGTCTCACTACAAAAGCGAGCGTCGATGGCCCGACGACGTAGGTACTCGACCAAAAAATTTTTTGACTTAACCGTCGCGGTCTCTCCTCTTTATTTTTCTGTCTTAGGAAAAGCCGCTTATCGGTGTTTCGCGGCGCCATTCAACTATGTCGTCGCGCGTTACAAAGGCGAAATCGTATATAGATATACAGTATAATAATGTATATAGATTTCTTCTCTCGCTCGCGTTCTCTGTCGCTCGCGTCTCTTCGTTCGCGTTCTTTTTCGCTCGCGCCTCTTCGCGTCTCTTTTCATTATAATAAATAATTGGGAG
>NW_027509420.1:0-35464 GCF_048541705.1 Temnothorax americanus | reverse complement strand
ATATTGTAGTAGTATAATGTTAAATTTCAATCAGGGCTTGATGCAAATGCTACAAAAAACGCAAAATCGTGCAATGCGAATAATATTAAATGTGAATAGATACACGGCAATTAAATCTATGTTGGAAGCTTTATGTTTCATGAGTGTAAAACAAAGAATGGAATATAATGTATGCGTACTAGTATATAAGATGAGGAATAATATGGTGCCAAAATATTTATCAAGTGAAATAAAAAATATTAGTGAGAGGCATGCATATAACACTAGAAATAATGCAAACATAGTAGTAGAAAGGACACGAACACTAACAGCACATAAGAATTTAACATATAACGGGTTCCAAATATTCAATGACATCCCAATAGAAATACAGAATATAACGGAAATAAAATGCTTTAAAACAAAGCTAGCAAAATACATAAAAGAGAGGGATAATAGGAGCAGATAAGTGCGTAAGTGGATAGGGAAAGATATTGCGATTAGTAAGGCATAAGAAAGTATTCAGGCACAATGTATGAAATTTGTTTATGCTATATACATTTTATAGAGCGTTAATGTGATTAGTAATGTATAAAAGAGTTATTCGGGTATAATGTCTGAAATTGTTTAGGTTATACATGTTGTAGCGTTTTTTATATGTAAAGTAGCCAAGGGCTAAATAAAGACATCAATCAATCAATCTCTCTCTCTCTCTCTCTCTCTCTCTCTCTCTCTCTCTCTCTCTCTCTCTCTCTCTCTCTCTCTCTCTGTGAGTATCATTGCTTGTCTGTTCTCTTTGCTCCTGCTTCAAGTGAATCTGTTTTCTGCCGTAAATTGCCTCCGGGCCATTTTGTTGCAGGTATTGGCAGGTTTTTTGTCGCTAGTCGCGTGCTATCATTATCTTTCTGGTGCTTGCAACCTAATTAAAAGCATTTCTGTGGCAAATATCATCGCTTGTTCTAACCTAATTCTTGGCTGTTCCTGTGGAAGGCGTCGATCTCAGCTGCGCATGCGCCTATCGTTGCCGATCTTCTCTATCTACATGCTATTTTCTGAACACGTGCTATCTAAGTGACCGCGGATTGGCTGCTCGGGTTGATCTCCGCGACATCTATACGGAACACTCTGATTGTGGATCGATACTACAGAACTCTACTTCTTTTAAGCCTAGTGATTAAACGATTGTATACAACACACGCAGGGTTGTGTCTAAACTTACGTTGGTACGAAGTCCGCTAGTGCTTGTTGCAAGACTCACTTTTGTTTATCATGCCTCTTACGGCTCTTACACTGACTACATCTAATATTGATGGCGCCTCTTTCTCTCGTTCACACTCGCCTAATACTACTGACGAGCTTTTGCGCGTGCTGATGGCGAAGCTTATGGAGTCAGAAGCTAGATTTTTAGCTCTTATTGAAAATCAACAGCGGACAAATGAAGAAATCACTGATAAGCTTGATTGTTTAACTCGAATTGCTGACACCGTTGCTCAAAACTGTCAGCGCATTACTAAATTAGAACAGGAAAATGCTAATTTAGTGCGAGAGCTCCAAGACTTAAAAGCCGCTCGGTCTACTCAGCAGATTTATGAAGGCAACGAGCTTATTATATGGGGACTGCCGGCGACATTGTCGGTTACTCCTTCTGAGCTTGCTCATAATGTGTTTAACGCTCTAGATGTCCCACATCTTTCTAGTCATATTCTTGATGTTAGAACTGTAGTTAAAAATTCTCCGCCAGCGGCAGTTCACGACCGACCCGTAACAACTGTACCTGCTCGCTCTTGCATAGTCACCTTAGCCTCGAGTGCTGTCCGCGACTTTATTATAGCAAAAAAGAGAGCCAAAAGACTGCTTAAGCAAAGTGATGTCTGCGGTAACAATTCTGATAGAAGTGTTCTTGTAAATGAGCTTCTCTCCAAAGACACTTACGAATTGTTGCAATTAACAAGGCGTGTTGCCAAAGAAAGGTCTTATAAGCATGTATGGTTACGACGCGGTCGAATACGTGTCAGGCATTCTGAAGGCAAACCTGTTATTTATGTCAACTCTAACTCTGACCTTGCAAGGCTTATTTGACTTATCTGACTGGTCCGACCTGCTCGTCCCTTGTTCTTTGATCGTTCGGCATAATCAACATGTAATTCTTCTCGGATACGTTTTGTTAAATTCAACGCTTATTCCTTTCGTCGACATATCGACTTGCTTGCATGTGAAATTGGATAACATTGTTTCTGGTATAGAGCTTCTAGTCCTTTCATTCCTTATTATTAGCTCGTAAATTGCACTACGCCTTAGTTCTTAGTTTATATGCACTATTTAGTTCTTTTCAGTAACACTTGCTCCTTATATTTTATTCTTTTTCACTGTACTCATTATTAGTTTAAGTTGCGTTAGTTCTTAGTTTTACAGTATATATTATTGAGATTGCTGGTTGCTTGCCTTAAGAGAGAGAGCATGCATATCATGCTAGCTCCTATCGCTATATTTCGCTTTTGTTTATATCACATTGTATCTTTGCATCTTGCAACTGCTATATATTATTGTAATTGCTGTGGTTTTGTAACTGCTATATTATTGTAATTGCGATATTATTGTAACTGCTATATTACCTTTTGCCCCTTAGCCATTGCTCGGGCATAATAAATCTATCAATCAATCAATCAATCAATCAATCTCTCTCTCTCTCTCTCTCTCTCTCTCTCTCTCTCTCTCTCTCTCTGCCGATTTCACTTCTGCCATTGCTCTAGTTACTCGCCCATCTCTACGTCCTGAATTTGTTTTCTCCACCATATCGCCATGTACGATTCTTAGGCTCATTTCTACTGAACCACTCCATTCATATGCGTCGGGCTCGGATGGTATACCGCTTTTCATTTTGCGCATTGCATGGCCCATGATTTCGTCGTGTCTCACTGTTTTATTCAATCATTCGCTTAGATCTTCTTCCTTTCCGTCTCAGTGGAAGCGTGCGCTCATTTGCCCACTTTCGAAGATTCGTATACCTCTGTCCCCGTCTGATACGAGACCAATAGCCAATCTACCCGAACTGTCAAAATTACTTGAAAGGATTGTGGCTTCGCAAATTACAGATTACCTTATAGAACATGATCTCATCAATCCCAGACAGTCTGCATATCGACCTGGTTACAACACTCAGTCAGCATTATTACGGGTATGTGATGATATTAAGGAGGGAATCGAGAATGGGCTTATTACAATCATGATCCTTTTCGATTTTAGCAAGGCGTTTGATACTGTCTCCCATTTTCGCTTACTCATTAAGCTTAAGGAGATCGGTTTTTCTGATGCCGTTCTGACCTGGATATTTTCTTATTTAACTGGCCGTTTTCAAGCTGTGGTTGACGATGCTGGTAACTTCTCAGAGTGGCTAGCTACGTCATCAGGTGTTCCTCAAGGCTCTGTTCTGGGCCCGCTTTTGTTCTCTCTCTTCATCAACGACATTGGAAGTGTCTTGCTGTATGCACTTTATATGTTGTTTGCTGATGACATTCAAATTTATCTTAAGTGCTCACCCGCCAATATTTGTCAAGGATTAGAACTAATCTCTAGAGATGCGAATGCTATTTTTAACTATGCTCAAACTAACGGACTCAAACTAAATCCTGCCAAATCAAAAGTGCTTATCTTTGGAAGTCAAGCTCACATTAGAAATATCGATCTCAGTCTGTTACCGCCTATTACAGTAAACCAAGTACCTCTTCCTTTTGTGAGTGAAGTCAGGAATTTAGGCGTTAATTTTACATCGACTATGTCTTGGAAAAAGCATGTGTTACATGTTTCGCAAAAGGTCCATTATGCGCTGCACAAACTAAAATTTAATAGAAACTCCCTTTCAACTGAATTGAGAGCCAAATTAGTTACTACCCTGATAATCCCTCACATCGACTACTGTTGTCTCGTCTATCATGGCCTGAGCAATGAGCTGAATGCCAAACTGCAGAGATTGGTAAACTGCTGCATTCGTTTTATTTTCGATCTTAAATGGGACGATCATATCACGCCGTATAGACGTAGACTGAGTTGGCTCTCAGTTGAGAATAGACGGTTGTTTTTTCTTGGATGTCTAACGTATCGTATCCTTTTCTTAAATTCTCCATCTTACCTAAATGAGCTTTTCGTGCCTTCTGATCCAGCGCTGAGACGATCCGAGCGCCTAGCAACGTCATCACAAGTATTTCACGTCCCGTCTTGCAGAACTACGACGTACATGCACTCCTTTCGCCTGTCCTCAATACGGTTTTGGCATACTCTTCCTGATAACATTACTTCAGCATCGTCTCTTGCATCCTTCAAGAGCCTTCTCCGTTCGTTTTTATTTACATCAGAATTTGTCTGATACTTTTATCCTTCTGTATGAATCGCTCGGTGCAATGTTCGCATTATCTAGTCAAATGCTTCTAGTTTGTTGCGTTACACAAATTATCATTTATGTATTGTGTACGTTTATTTAGTTTTAAGTTATACATAATTATGCTTATGCTTTTGTCTATGCGTTTCCATTTAGTTTTAAGATGTACATAGTTAGTTTTTGCTTTTACTCTGGTGTTTCTATTTAGTTAGCTACATTTAAGATATATAGTGGAATTGCGACATAATTGCCATCTTGTCTTTGTATTATCTACAGACTGTAACTTCTAATATTATGTCGAATTCTAAGTTTTGCTATTCTGTAATTTTGCCCTATAACTGTGTTTGGGCATATTAAACAAATCAATCAATCAATCAATCTCTCTCTCTCTCTCTCTCTCTCTCTCTCTCTCTCTCTCTCTCTCTCTGGTGAGTACAACGTGCGTGTCTGTTTGCTGCTCCTGCTTTGATTGAACATTTCTCTGCCGCAAGCTGCCTCTGGGCAATTTTTGTTACAGGCACATAAGAGTTTTCGTTGCTTTTCACGAACGATAGATTAATATTCCGCCTGCTTGTTGCCTTTTCGGTGACAATTAAGTTTCCGGCAATCTAGCCTAACTCTTGGGCTCTGTTTTCATCGGGAGGTGAATTTCGCTGGTGCGCATGTGCGTGTCCACCTGTTCCACCTGTTCCATCCACACTGCTCTGCTCGCGTGCCTATGCGCTTTATCTTAAGTGGTCGATAAGGAAGAGCTCTCGACTTTATGGTAATAAGATATGAGTGAGTCGGCGAGTCACATATGTAAGCAGTGTAAAAAGGAAATTAAAAAGGAGCTAATTAGATGTATACCATGTGACAAGAGTTTTCATCGAGGCTGTCATAAACTTCATAAGGTGTATAACGCGGCGAATGAACTTATTAATTGTCCTGGAAAAACCGAGGTATGCATATTAAGAGATGGTAATAGTGGTGTAACTAGCTCGGCGGTGAAATCTTTAGCGCAGACGGAAGAAAAACAACAAGGAGGATCCAATATGGAGAAGAAGATAGACTGGTTGGTGTACAAGATAAATGATGAAATAGTTACCAAAAAGGAAATAAAAAACATAATAACAGATATTGTTAAATTTGAAGCAGACAAGTTGAAGAAGGAGATGGAAGAAATAGTTAGAGCTGAGAAAGACAGTTGGAGGAGGGAGATGGAAGATATGAGAAAGATGTTAGGAAACCTTCATAACAATGCTGTAGTTGATAGTTGCATTTCAAATGTGTCTTATGCAAACGCGCTCCAAAAAAATAAGAAAAAGGCCGAGGCGATGATTATCGTAAAGCCAGCTGACGATGACGTTGCAGCAAGTGGAAACATCAGCAAGAATGATAATTTAAACAATGTCAAAAGGAACATTAATGTTAAGGAGCTCGGAGTCGGAATCACGAGTATTAAAGAAAAAAATAATGGAACGGTTGTTGTTAAATGTAAGAATGTTGACGATAGAGAAAAATTGCAAAAAGATGTTGTCGAGAAAATTGGCGCAAAATTTAATGTTCAAATTCCTAAAACAAAAAAGAAATTCGTGAAACTCGTGTGGATTGATAAAGAGGAAGCGGCTTTATCAGATAAGGAAATTGTTGAGAGTATTATTAAACAAAATAATTTGAAGAATTGTTGCCAAAATGTTGAAATGAAAATTGTTAAGAGAATTGTGAATGACAAGAAAAATGACTTTAGCGTAATTATCGAAGTGAGCCCGGAACTGCGTAAGATGTTGTTATTCTTGGAAAAAGTCTGCCTTGGGTGGAAACAGTGCAAAGTAATTGACCACGCTAATATTGCAAGATGTTTCAAATGTTGCGGATATAACCACTATGCAAAAGAGTGTAAGAGAGAGATCGCATGCGGTAAATGTGGAGGTGCACATAACAGCAAAGATTGCGAAGCGACCGACTTAAAATGTACTAATTGTGCACACAAAAATAAGAAACAAAAAAATTTAGAGTTAATTGTTGACGATAAGCATAATGCGTTTGACAAGAATTGCCCAATTTATATAAAACTAGCTGAAAATGAGAAGAAAAGAGAGGAAGAAAAGATCTAACAACTACAGCAAAACGAAGTGTTATTACATTTAAACGCTCAAAGTTATTTAGCTCATAAAGACGAAATTGAAGAATTAATTATAAGTAAGAAACCAGTAGTTGTTTGTTTAACTGAAGCTCGAATAACAGAAGACATAAATGACTCTGAATTAGTAATTGAAAATTATAATCACATTAGAGTAAACTTAGAAAATAAATTTACTGGCGGTATTCTTGTTTATTTTAGAAACGACTTGCGGTTTAAAATCATTAATAATAAAAACTATTTTTCTAATACGTGGAACTTAACGTTTTCAATTCACTTACTGAATGAAATAAATATTTCGGTCGTGTATCACTCACCTAGTGCGAGTGATGCACTTTTTATGGATATTTTGCAAGAAATTACTAGTGACTTTGCTGAAAATGGACAATTTATTTTACTTGGTGATTTCAATATAGACATTAGTAAAAATAGTTACTATTCAAATAAGCTTCAATTAATTATGGGTGAATTGGGACTTAAGAACTATGTCCCGACGTTTACACGCGTTACAAATAATTCACAAACAATGATTGATTTGGCTTATTCAAATGAATTTTTGAATTGCGACGTTTGGGATTCCCCAAGAATAACTGACCATGATATCCTAAGTATTAAATTGCCAAAAAAGCAACGTAACTTAAATAAGCAAAACTATTTTATTGGCAAAAATTATAAAAATTTTGACAATATTAAGTTTGCAGAAATTTTAACTAAGACGATTAATAAAATAGATAAATCTAAGGACAACAATGTAAATAGTATAGCTAATCATGTGATCGAATCAATTGAAGAAGCGTTAAACCAAGTAATACCTTTGACCAAATTTAAAGTAATTAACAAATGGCAAAGCAAAGAATGGTTTGATAACGAAATTAAAGGTTTAAAAAATAAGAAAAATAAGATTTATAAAATTGCTAAAGAAACTAAAGAAGACATTTATTGGATTGAGAGAGAGAGTTTAAGAAAATTAGAAATAAATTAACTAAATTAATTAAACAGAAGAAAAGAGAATACAACGACTCGAATATTGATAAAAATAAAAAGGATAGTAAAAAACTATGGAAGCATTTAAAACAAATTGTGAGTAAAAAACCAAAAAATAGTGTTAATAAAGTTCAATTTAATGATAAAATCTGTGATAAAGACAAAGATATAGCTGATAACTTTAATAAATTTTTTATTGACAGTATAACCGAAATTAACAATGCGATATTAAACTCTAGTCAAAATAATAATAATAACTGTGATATTTCATTAACTAATACTATAGATGATAATATAAAAGGTTGGCAAAATTTTGACAAGTTAATTCCAAAGACTTGTTTGAAATTGTAAATAAATTAGAAAACAAAGCGTGTACAGAAGATGGAATTAACGCAGAAATAATTAAAAAAGCGTGGCCTTATATTGATGATCAATTTGTTAAATTAGTAAATGTATCGTTACGAACTGGCATCTTTCCAGCTGAGTGGAAAAACTCAGTAATTACGCCTATCCAGAAGATACAAAATACTATAAAAGCTAGCGAATTTAGACCAATAAATGTACTGCCGACATTTGAAAAAATTCTTGAGACCGTAGTTCATAAGCAATTAATTAAGTATCTTGATAAAAATAATATCCTAGTGCCAGAGCAATCAGGTTTTCGTGAAAGCCATTCTTGCGAGACCGCCTTGCAAAGTGTCTTGAATGAATGGAAAATTAGCTGTGATAACAAACAAAAGACTGGAGTAACATTCCTTGATTTTAAAAGAGCTTTCGAGACTATTGACAGAAAAAAATTAATTGTTAAACTTAACAAATGCGGGATAAAAAATAATGTACTTAAATGGTTTAAGAGTTATTTAACTGATAGAACTCAGCAAGTCAAATTTAACAATGTCACCTCATCAAAAAGAAGAACCATATATGGTGTTCCACAAGGCTCAATATTGGGCCCAATCCTTTTTTTAATTTATATTAATGATTTAAAAAAAGTATTAAAATATTGTAAATGTAAAATGTTCGCGGACGACACAATTGTATACTACAGTAGCTCTAACTCTATTGAAATTGAAAACAAAATTAATTATCATTTAAAAAATTTATCAATTTGGTTAAAAAATAATATGATAAGTTTGAATGTTGCAAAAACTAAATTCATCCTGGTAAGAGGTGTGCGGGCCTCTATGACAAGTGCAAAATGCAATATTAAAATTAAAGATAATAATATTGAGAACGTTGATAATATTAAATACCTTGGTATTATTATTGACAAACATTTAAACTTTAGCAAACACGTAAAGTACACAGTTAAAAAGATTTCAAAGAAAGTAAATTTTTTATTTAGAATCGGAGACTCAATCTCGCCACTAACTAGAACTATTATTTATAAAAGTATAATTGCTACGCATTTTGACTATTGTTCTACAATTTTCTTAAACGTCGGCAAAACTGAACTTAATTTGTTACAAAAAGCGCAAAACCGAGCGATGCGTGCAATTATTAGATGTAGTAAGTTCACACCGATAAATCTAATGTTAAATGCGTTACATTTCTTTAATGTTCGACAAAGAATTGCGTTGAATACACTTATATTTGTACATAAAATGAAACTAAAAATAAGTCCGTCGTATCTTGCGGAAAGTTTAAAACTTGTGGGCGAGACCCACTCTTACAATACACGACATTGACAGCGCAATAATATTTGTATCTCAAAGCGAAATCAAACAAAATCACAACAAACACTAATGTACAACGGTTTTAAAATTTATAACGACTTACCTAATAATATAAAATCAATTGACAATGTTAATGCATTTAGAAGAAAAGCGAGCAAATATGTTAAAGAGGTGTATGTGTGAGAGAATTGTACGAACTGTTAATCATATATTTATTTATTATATTATTTATATTGAAATAATTGACCTGGTCTGGTTGGGTTTTTCTTGGGTTTCCCCAATCCTTGCAACAAATGTTGGACCACATGTAAATTCCCAAGCGACAATTAATAACATGTAAAATGTATATTGTTAAAGTAGCCGCTGAGGCTAAATAAACCGCATCAATCAATCAATCAATCTCTCTCTCTCTCTCTCTCTCTCTCTCTCTCTCTCTCTCTCTCTCTCTCTCTCTCTCTCTCTCTCTCTCTCTCTCCCCCTCTCTCTCTCTCTCTACCCTAATTATTACGTTCTCCCTTCTTTTTTCTTTATCGTTCTTTTCATCATCTTCATACCACCATTTCTTCTAATATACGTTATTCCTCCTCATTCTCGTCCCTTTTCCTTTTACCTGAGCTTTGCTCCATTCTGTGCATCCTCCTTTTCAGTTCTTCTATTTCCTTCTTATGCTTCTTCGTCATTCTTGCTGCTCGCTCCTCCGCTATCGTCTCTATCACTTCCCTGTCGATTGTTAATGTTCCTCTACATTCCACTTTTCCGTCCATCTTCCTTTCCTTTCCTCTTTCGGTATCTGTAAACAAGACTAATTATTTCCTCTATTTAACATACATGCTTTCCTATCTTCGTCTTCTCCTTCTGTCCCCCTCCATCTCTTTCTTTCTCCTTAACTGCTAAACTCTACCTTTAAAGCATCCGCAAACAATTATTTCGGCCAACACCGCTTTTTCTTTCCATTCTCATTCGTTCCGCTGCTCGCTTTTACTACCGCCACGTGCACTCACCTTCTAGCCACTACTTACTGTTCACCTCGCTCTATCGATTCCTTACTTCGATCCTTTGATCACTCCGTTTGCCCGCGGCTACACGATGCGACGCGCGCGTTGTGCATCTGCCTTACTTCCTTCTCGCCTTTTGTGCCATCTCCTTGCCTGTGCCATCTCCTCCAGTCAGCCCTAACCTCTTTCTTCAGGCTCTTTTTCTCCGACTGTTTTCTCTTGACCTGCTCCGCCTTTTTTCTCGCTTCCATTTCCTCTATCTCCTCTTTGCCTTCCTCACGCCCTCCGCTACTCCTCCATCATCCTCCTCCCTATTACACTCTTCCAGATACTCTTAACTTCCCTTACTTTGATCCACCTGTTCCCCCGCCGAGGGCTACGGGGGAACTCCAATAAATTCAGTAATTATATATAAAAAATTATTTCTTGAGTCAAACATTTTTTTATAGGGTACACCGGGGCTATGTGTCCACACTTTACGCTTTTTTCAAGTTTACTAAAAAACTAATGAAGATATTTGGCTAAAATTTTAATGGTATAACCTTTCAACCTTGCTATATATATATATATATATATATATATATATATATAATAAAAAAAAATAGAATCGTTGATCTTTTAACATTTTAAAGAGGCGAATTTTTCTAAGTGGACAAGTTAAGCGTAGATAGATAGCCCCATATGCGGGGCTATCTGTCCACATATACGAGGGGCTATCTATCCACATAATAAAAAAACACATTATTTATATTAATTTTTATACTTATTTATAATATTATTTATTATTAATATATAATAATGAAAAACCTACCTAGTCGTTGGAGTCAGAGAAGTATAATAGTAGGCACTTTTTGTAGATTTTTTGACAAGTTTCCTGCGTAGAGCTGACTTTTCTTTATATACGATGGCATCAAACTAATTTTGAGTCCGTTGCAAAATCAATGTGATGAGTTTCTTTTGTCCCCTCAATTCTTTAATCTTTTTTTTATTTGGGGCCTTTACTTTATCCTCAGCAGCGTTTGAAATAGAAAATACTTAATAATCTAAAACAATTCTTAAATCGCGGGATCAAGTAGTTGCTCGTAGGTTACTTTTTTACAGTAGCGAGTGAGAGCCCGAACATTTATTCCAAAGTCTACGCTGTTTTTACGAAAAGATTCTCGCTCAATTTTTATTCTTTTAATCGCTCTAAATATAATTTTATTAAATATGTCTACCTTATCCGTCTTAAGGAAAGTCTTTCTTTTGTAGTTGCGCACCATTATCTATTTATAAAAGAACAATTTGTCACACACACACACACACACACACACACACACACACACACACACACACACACACACACACACACACACACACACACACACACACACACACACACACACACACACACACACACACACACACACACACACACATTGAAGTATGGACACATTGCCCCATAAAAAATAGGACAGATAGTAGGCCAGTCATATTAGACATCGAACCTTCCAATTACTCTTTTCAGGTTGCAACCACCATGAATCGCTTTGATTTAAGGTGCTGTAAGTGGGATTGATTTTGCTTCGCAATGCGCATGCGCATTAAAAAGTTATTAACAATATTATCGACAAAAAACGCGATTTTTTTTATTTTTTCTCAAATATCTCGAAAACTAAGCAAGATAGGGTAACTAACTATACGTACCTTTTTTGTAGAGCGTAAAATTATCTACAATAATGATCTGAACAACATTTATCGTCAAGTCAGTCGTTTAGCTTGCACGCGCCGTCAAAGTCCGAGACTCGGATCTCGAAAACCCTCGATTTCATCGTTTTTTTAATATTGCGTCGGTGATTTTTTTCAGTCATTTAAAATAGAATTAAAAAATCCCAAAAAATCACACATCATCTGAGAACTACAAAAAATACTTTTCAGGGTGTAACCGATTTTTTAGACCCTTTTTCTTTAGTTTGTAGCTATGTAAGCAAAAAATTTTGATTTTTTGGACTACTCTTAGTTTTTCGCTGTTTTCAGACCTTAGAATTTATTTGAGACGAATTTTATCGTATGCATCTTGTTGTGGACGAAATTTGCAACAAAAAAGGACCCTTGTATTTTCTTCGTACGACGAACGCTGATTTTTTTATTGACGTGCAAAGTTATCTAATATTGCGCATAGGTCGGATAACGCTTGTTTTACACTAAAATAATTATTTTTATAAAATTTACGTAATTTTTTGCATTATTATTGAATCATATTGCAAAGCCGTTTTCAACACATTCTCTCATGTTTACTTATTTATTAACAAATTGTTTATTTAAAAATTATTATAAACAATTAAAAAAACATGTTATAATCGTTGTACTCGTTGTCTCGTATCAACTCAAAAAATGTTTTAAAAAAATTTATTCATATTATTTATAACATTTATTCAAACATACAAACAGTGCATCTTTTGACTATTTTCCACACCACCTCTGAGGTAAAGTCAATGGTGCGTTTTTTTTCTGTGGTTTCCCCAGTAGGCCTAATCCACAAGCATTGAAAATATGTTCTTTTGATGTGATAATCATTTGGATATTCCTTGGATACTAAAACTATCCAACACGCAGATGTGAGATGATGATCTTGAGGCAAATGTTAATATTCATCAACATCTGCGTGTTGGATAATTTTAGTATCCAAGGAATGTCAAAATAATTATCACATAGAAAGGACATATATTCAATGCTTGTGGATTAGGCCTACTGGGAAAACCACAAAAAACGCACCATTGGCTCAGAGATGGTGCGAAAAATAGTCAAAAGATGCACTGTATGTTTGAATAAAAATGTTATAAATAACATGAATAAATTTTTTAAAAACATTTTTTGAGTTGAAATAAGACGACGAGTACAACGAATATAATATGTTTTTCTAATTGTTTATAATAATTTTTAAATAAACAATTTATTGATAAATAAGTAAACATGAGAGAATGTGTTGAAAACAGCTTTGCAATATGGTTTAATAATAATGCGAAAAATTACGTAAACTTTAATAAAAAATAATTATTTTAGTGTAAAACAAGCGTTATCTGATGACCTGTACGCAATATTGGATAACTTTGCGCGTCAATAAAAAAATCAGCGTTCGTCGTACGAAAAAAATACAAGGGTCCTTTTTTGTTGCAAATTTCGTCCACAACAAGATGCATACGATAAAATTCGTCTCAAATAAATTCTAAGGTCTGAAAACAGCGAAAAACTAAGAGTAGTCCAAAAAATCAAAATTTTTTGCTTACATAGCTACAAACTAAAGAAAAAGGGTCTAAAAAATTGGTTACACCCTGAAAAGTATTTTTTGTAGTTCTCAGATGATGTGTGATTTTTTGGGATTTTTTAATTCTATTTTAAATGACTGAAAAAAATCACCGACGCAATATTAAAAAAACGATGAAATCGAGGGTTTTCGAGATCCGAGTCTCGGACTTTGACGGCGCGTGCAAGCTAAACGACTGACTTGACAATAAATGTTGTTCAGATCATTATTATAGATAATTTTACGCTCTACAAAAAAGGTACGTATAGTTAGTTACCTTATCTTGCTTAGTTTTCGAGATATTTAAGAAAAAATAAAAAAAATCGCGTTTTTTGTTGATAATATTGTTAATAACTTTTTAATGCGCATGCGCATTGCGAAGCAAAATTACTCCCACTTACAGCACCTTAAATCAAAGCGATTCATGGTGGTTGCAACCTGAAAAAAGTAATTGGAAGGTTACCCCCCTAAATTAGTCTAATATGACTGGCCTATAGCCCCGACCACGTTTTTCAGTCTTTAACATGTTGCCAATTTCAGATAATGCGGAACTAAGATTTGGCGCTTCTCACACCTGATAATTATATATTAATTAATATTATGAATTGCTTACTTTAATTTGAGGTAAACTACCTACTGTCGCACAGCAAATTTTTCGACCGTCAAAAAAATGTGAATAATTGTTTTCGCTTTTCTTTTAACGTATATAGCGTCTGCGAGAGGCATCGCAAAAAAACAAACAACATTTATCTTACGTAGGACATTTTTCAACTACTTGTTACAATGATAGAGACATGTCTCTTAAAACTTGAGATAGCAGTACTGCGGACACATAGCCCCCGTAGACAGATAGCCCCGGTCTCTCCTATTTAAGAATAAGATTTTTCAAATTAAAATTGTTTATAAATCATTGTTTTATTATATTATATAATCTCTCATGACTTATTTATGTCTCATTTATAACATCTTTTTTATAACTTTAATTATCTAAATATTTGTGCGTGCGTGCGTGTGTGTGTGTGTGTGTGTGTGTGTGTGTGTGTGTGTGTGTGTGTGTGTGTGTGTGTGTGTGTGTGTGTGTGTGTGTGTGTGTGTGTGTGTGTGCGTGCGTGCGTGCGTGCGTGCGCGCGCGCGGGCGTGTATTTTGACTTTAATGATTATTTCAGCACAATTGTAATATACTCAATACACATAGATACCGACAAATTTTATTTCTCTACTTATTTTGTAGAGAGATTTGGAGTGCGTAGAAAAGATCCATGCAAAATCCTATGAAGCTTTTGAGCTTTGTGCAAACCAAATCCAGGACACAAAGCCAGAGTATTAGGGTGTGCTCTTACAATGTCAGCTAATGTATCAAAAGTTGTTAAAAGAGTTGTTGCATCGGTTTTGTTGATAGATTTCACTGTTGTTAGAGCGTTAATTAACTGTAATAAATATTTATTGTATAAATATTAATAAAAAAATATTTATTATATAAATATTTATTTCTTTGTTATTAAAATATCTATATCTTATATTTTATACAGAATGCCCCATTTTAATCTTTCTATGCAATTATTTCTTAAATTATTCGTTGTTAAAAAAAAAAAGTTTTAAACAAAACTTACTCTGTTTCGAAGAGGACATCTTATTATGGACGCAAGTCTTGTCCAAGTGGAGATGCTTCCAAGATTCCAAGGTAACTTTTGTTTTTTTAAATAAAAATATATATTTTTGTTTAGCTGGATCTATATACCATTCCGAGACGAATTCATTGACCTGTGATATATTGGTCTTTCAAGGTTATTTGAAATCATTTACCATCGTTAAAAAAAAAATTTTCTTTCAAATAAACTTTAAAACCTTCTGGAAGAAGTTCTATTTGCTACCAGAGTATGGACTATGTGGTTCCAGCATGATGGCACTCCTACTCATAATGATCGTAAAGTTCGACAAATGCTAAACAACGTATTTCTTATTGTTGGATAGAAAAAGGAAGAAAAGGAAATTTATTTGAAAGAAAATCGTTTTTTTTAATACAATGATAAATAACTGAATAACCTTGAAAGACCAACATATCATAAGTCAATAAATTTGTCTCGAAATGGGCTATATACTCCTAGCTAAACAAAAATATATAGTTACATTTAAAAAAACAAGGTTACCTTAAAATTACGTAAAAGATTAAAATGGAACAGCCTTTATATACACAGTGCGGAAAAACTAGTAGTATAACCCAGATAGCAAAGCGTGTCTGAGCAAAATCGCGCAAACCTGTGATTGCTTATAATGCTGACAACTTGCTGTACATTTGCTTCAATTGATTTCGAATAATTTAATATTTGAAGCAACACGCAGGTAACATTGGATATATGTATTGCCAGTAATTTGTCGGCAAGAGAGCAGCATCAAATTTACTTCGCGTTACTAACAATATGACAGGATTATGTGATCCTATGAATTATTACAGCAACGTGACAACAACAGCTCGAATTTTGAATCAGACGATTTTAGATCGCAGCATAAATTGCCAACAGGTTGTAGGCAAGTTGCTATACAAAATATCGTGAAGGCATCAACTTGCCAATAAATGCGGACTCAGTTGCCACATTTCTGATAGCAACACATATTATGTTGTCGGCAACATGCCAGCAACAATGCAGACACGTTACTATCTGGGAAACTTCTAAGGATGGTGGAGAGAACTGAAACAATTGTGTTTTGCTTATAATGTGATAGTTATAGAAATGCTTCCTTTTTGCTTAGGTACTGGGTAAAGGACGCTTGGTACAAAACGCTTTATTTGACTCTATTTTCAGATAAGAAAGCATTTATGACATTGTGTATACAATTACGTGTGACAATTCCAAAGAAGTGAGCAGAAATTTCTGTTCGGTATCCTGTGTACTGTATTACAAGCTTATCTTTATAAAAGAAAAGAACTTCGTTCATTTTCATAAAGGTTTTGGGTTATCCAGGCCTAGAGATGAGACATATTTCAAACTGTAGGGCATCATGAGAGGATTGAAAATTTATTGGTACTAATGGCCAAAATACCCTCAATGTTAGGACTTCATCAATGTTGGTATTATGGTGTATTCATTTTATTATCTATGCTCATGATGTTTCCACGCTTACAATTAATTGATTTTTTTTAATAGTTAAAATATAAAAGTATGATTTCCAGAATCCTTGTTTTTTTTTTATCTTTTCGTAAAGGATATCTTTTTGAGTTCAAGGCACCTCTTCGTGGTGACGGCGGCAACAAACAAATGTTGAATATTTTTTGGTATATTGCTGTGCCCATATGATGTTGATTATATTATTATCTAGAATATGCTAAATATCTTTCTGATGATATATAGATACCTTCTAAGCATAGTAATGACTACTTTTCATTTTGGACAGCTTTGATAATGAGCCATTTAACGAACAAAATAACATAATTAAGAGGTCAGAACTGCTTCCAGCAGGAGTTTGAGAATCTAAAGCTATTCTTTAATACCACCATTATTATCTACAAAATTATGTGTGATTGATGACTAGGCGAAGTTCTTTCTGTTCATTTCTTTGGAATTACCACACGTAATTGTACACACGGCGTTATAAATGCCTTTCTATCCGAAAATAGCTATGTCCGAGTCAAATAAAATGTTTTGGCACAACCGTTTTGTAGACCAATCATCATCCTTTTTACCCAATGCCTAAGCAAACAGGAAGTATTTCCAACTACTACTTTATAAGCAAAATATATATGTTTGTGTTACAGTCCCCTCTATTATTCCTTTTGTACCGCTAGTTTTCCCATATATATACTAGGTACGAGAATTTTATTTCGTGCGCCAATTATCTTTGCCAATTATCTCAGAAAATGTTAGTTTATTGGAAAAATGTATCAGATAAAAGTGAAGGGGTTTAGAGAGGGCCAATAAACGATTTTATTAGATTTTGAGTCTGGAGTGAGTCCGTGTTGGGTTCATTAGAGCCCAAATCAAATTTTTTACATTAAAACCCCTATTTCTTATCGTATCGTTTTTTTCTACTAATTAATTTGAACAACTTTGAAAAACTTGGTAACCTTTTCAATATTTAGCTTACGATATCTTGACAATGGTTTGTCAGAGGGAAAAGTGGTGCAAGACTTTTTAACTTGATTTGGTCTGAAGAATATGTTGTTACAATAGTACCCTAATTTTTTTAAATATTTGATAATGAGCCATTTAACGAACAAAATAACATAATTAAGAGGTCAGAACTGCTTCCAGCAGGAGTTTGAGAATCTAAAGCTATTCTTTAATACCACCATTATTATCTACAAAATTATGTGTGATTGATGACTAGGCGAAGTTCTTTCTGTTCATTTCTTTGGAATTACCACACGTAATTGTACACACGGCGTTATAAATGCCTTTCTATCCGAAAATAGCTATGTCCGAGTCAAATAAAATGTTTTGGCACAACCGTTTTGTAGACCAATCATCATCCTTTTTACCCAATGCCTAAGCAAACAGGAAGTATTTCCAACTACTACTTTATAAGCAAAATATATATGTTTGTGTTACAGTCCCCTCTATTATTCCTTTTGTACCGCTAGTTTTCCCATATATATACTAGGTACGAGAATTTTATTTCGTGCGCCAATTATCTTTGCCAATTATCTCAGAAAATGTTAGTTTATTGGAAAAATGTATCAGATAAAAGTGAAGGGGTTTAGAGAGGGCCAATAAACGATTTTATTAGATTTTGAGTCTGGAGTGAGTCCGTGTTGGGTTCATTAGAGCCCAAATCAAATTTTTTACATTAAAACCCCTATTTCTTATCGTATCGTTTTTTTCTACTAATTAATTTGAACAACTTTGAAAAACTTGGTAACCTTTTCAATATTTAGCTTACGATATCTTGACAATGGTTTGTCAGAGGGAAAAGTGGTGCAAGACTTTTTAACTTGATTTGGTCTGAAGAATATGTTGTTACAATAGTACCCTAATTTTTTTAAATATTTGTATATATATAAAAGCTCCAAAGATATGTACTATTTTTCTTCCGACAAACAATTATCGAGATATCGGAAGCTAAATATTGAAAGTTACCAAGTTTTCCTTGAAAAAATATCTCAAAAAGTATTAAGCAAATAAAAAAATGTTCCAGAAATTGTTCAAATTAATTAGTAGAAAAAAATAACACAATAAAAAGTAGGAGTCTTTATTTAAAAAATTTGACCTGGGCCCTACTAGGTTCAACAGAGGCTCCAGATCCAAACTCTAATAAGATTGTTTATTGCTTTCTTCAAATCTTTCAACTTTTATCTGATATATTTCTGGGATAATTGGCGGAGATAATTAGCACATAAAATAAAAATTACCCTGTGTGTGTGTGTATATATACACATATAATTTCTTTTTTAAAAATATATAAATTACTTTTTGATGAGGTGCTGTATCGCTACGTTCCATGATATCATCAGGAGGTTTGCTTTCATATATTTTATAAATTTCAATAATTTTGCCTGCATCCTCCGCATTCCATGCCAACATTAGTGTCATGTCTGCCAAAATAGAAATCCTTGTTAAATGTTTCAAAACATGATGAGGGTCGGCGACATCAACCTAATAAAATAAGAAATTATAATATAGATATAAAAAAAAGTATGCAAAAATTAGAAACTTGCACATTGCTTCCTCATCATTACAGATCGCTATCATTGCTTCTATTTTATTTTGCTCACAAAGCTCTTCTATGAGGTAGCTTGTATTTTATTTGATGCATAATTATTAGTATTTATTAGTTTGGCTTTTTCATAGAGGAAGCTTTATGAGCAAAATAAAATAGAAGCAATGGTAGCGATCTGTAATAATGAGGAAGCAATGTGCAAGTTTCTAATTTACACACTTTTTTCAATTTCAAATTTAACCTTTTTATGAATTAAAAAAGGGTCAGCTTAGTAGCACAAGTGGGGTTTTACAATTGACGTAATGTCAAATCGATGTTGACTTTGGGAGTTCAGGCTACATGGTCCATATATGGACTTCGCATATAGACCTTTGATCGCGTATAAAGCTGGATCTAATCAACCAAATCTTAAAGAATTATATATAAAATAGGGGTAGAAAAGACTGAAGAATATAATATCATTATAAATAGTCTGATATCTCAAAATTGGCGGAAGTTAGAGCAACCACGAACATTTCTAAAAAAATTTAAAATTTTATAAAGAAAGAACCTTTTTACCGATTATCGCCAAATTCAATATCAACCTTTTTTTTAATGATACTCTATATAAAATTACATATATAATTTATACATGTAACTTTTTAAGCAAAAATCGGTAACTCTTTCACCGATCCTCATCAAATTCAATACTTTCCTTAAATGATATTCTATCCATCAAATAACCTAAACATTTTTTAAGCAGAAATCGGTAACCCTTTCACCGATCCTCGCAAAATTCAAAACAACCTTCCTTTAATGATACTCTGTATAAAATTACATGTATATCTTATACACTTTTTAAGCAGAAATCGGTAATCCCTTCATTGATCCTCGCCAAATTCAATAACAATCTTCCTTTAATGATACTCTATCCTTCAAATAACTTAGGGTAGACCGAGGCGAATCGGATCAATATAAGTTTTAAGATAGTTTTCGTTAGTGTTTTGTTTCAAACAAGCTGTTTTATCGTGCTAATTAGTAATCCGATTCGCCTCGGTCTACCCTATAATTTTTTAGGCAGAAATCGTTAACTCTTTTATCAATCTTCGCCAAATTCAACACCAACCTACCTTTAATGATACTCTATCCATAAAAAAAAATTAAGATTGATGTCTCAAAATTTGCGGAAATTAGAGTAATCATGTAGATTTTTTTAGATAGAAATTGGTAACCCCTTTATTATTAGCAATTTTTATTAATACTATTATATTCTTCAGTTTTTTCTACCACTATTTCATATATAATTCTTTAAGATTTGGTTAATCAGTTCTTGAATTATAGAAATTTTGATAAATTTGGCACACACACATACGGACATTTTTTAAAATTACGATTTTCCAACGTTTTAGAACATTCTGAACACATTGGCATCAAAAATTAAAAAAACAATTTTTTTTAATGAAAACAAAGCTTCCTCTAGGAGAAAGCAAAAGATCATAAAACTACTAATTTATGCCAAGTTGGAAAAATTATAATATCAATAATATAACTATATCAAATTATATTTAGTATACATATAAAGAATTATATTAATCCTCCGTACGCCTGGTCGGCTCTGAAAGACCCACTAGTACTTTTGAAGACATAACTTTGTAACCAGGAACGCTGGCGGCCTGAGTGTTTTAGAAGCTTCTGTTTACATGTTGTGCTCATATCATTTTATAAGTTCATGACAATATAAAACAAATAATACTTTCAATAAAAAACTTAATATTATTATTATACCAGGGTATACTTATTTTCTAACTTTTGGGTCTGTCAGACCCACCAGGCGCACGAAAAGTTATTAGTCTATTATATATTTTAATTTATATATTATAAAAATATTAAAAATATATCTAATTGTTTGTATATATAAGTATAATGCAATAAATATGTAAATTGTTGTTACATACTTGTACCAAGAGTACACGCAAGTTGTAAGCATTGCCCAACAATTTAAGTCTTTCGTGAATATAATCAGGATTCAATTGGTGATAACGGATTGATAAGAAAAGAGCACATGTAGTTTTTCCCATTACATAATCTGGCACAATGTCAGAATACTCCCATGGTACATTTGTTATATACTTCAGCAATGGATTGCCTTTCTGGAGACATTAATCCATTATAAATTTTTGAAATGTTAATTAAGTTTTATTAAGTGCTTTAAATTTTAAACTTACTGTAAACAAGATATTATTAAGTTTAGTTAACGCAATTTGCAAAATATTTACTTTTAAATTTATACTTTAACATTTTATAAAACATAAGAAAATATTACCTGCTTTGGACTGACAAAGACAATATTGGATTTGTTTAAAACTGTTGCCAAAGAAGTTTCAGGCTTAGAAACTGAAAAATCCTTGTAAAACTCAGATTTCTTCAAGTTACTAAAAACAGCTGAAAAAAGTTAAGTTATAAGATATATAGATAAATTATACAATTAATGATAAAATGTATAATAATAAAATTATATAGATAACATTTTAAATAACTACAATCATAAAAAAGAGATTTTGCAAAATATATCTGCTATAAATTTTGATAGAATTTTAGCAGAAAAATCTGTCAACAGAATATAATGGCAGATTAATTACAGAAACTAAATAGAATTTGCCATTTGATAACCACTTATATAAAACATTCCATTATAAAATTATAGAGACTGCTATTATAGTTTCTTTTTGGTAATCTGCTATCAGATTATATTGACAGACTATTGACATGAGCTTAATACAGATGCAACTGATTAAGTGACGTGATTAACTGAATAACCGGTAATTATAAAGGAGAGGGGCTTCCTTGCCAATTTGGCTAAAACTTTGGCTAAAACTCACAATTTTGTATATTTTGGTACGTACTAAAACATGAATCTGTGGCTACGATCAACGTGATGCTACAAATGCTTCGAAGCATTCCTCTTCTCTTTTTTTCTAATGAAGAAAGAAAGAGAAGAAAAACGCTCCAAAGCATTTGTAGCATCACGTTGACCGTAGCCTATAAGTTAAAATTGTCGCTTTCACTTAGGAAAAAAGTTATTAAGTACTAAAGTTGACAGTTGCGTGGTTAGAATGTTTGTCATTTATTATACTTCGTATTTGTAGACTTTTCAATATGCCAATTATTTTCTACTTTAAAGAAAGCATAATAACTCTATTTCTTTTGTCTTTTTTAACCATTTAATTCAATATATTATGACATATTCAGTATGACAAAACTGCATATTTTCCAAAGAAAATAATAATTTATGTTTTTTGTTAAAGCAGAGAATAGATGAACCAACTATTCTAACCAAAATACACAAAATTGTGAAGGTTTAGCCAAATTGATGAGGAAGCCCTCTCTTTCATAATTACCGAATTATATATATATATATATATATATATATATATATATATATATATATAACTTACTCTGGAAAGATGTATTTTTAGCTTGTTTTGATGGAGATACATTATCCAAATCTTCTATACTTTCTCTTGTGTTATTCATAAATTCTATCTTTCATTACATAAATATTTCAATATATGCTTAGTTCAATCTATACCTATCTCAGATTTTAATAAAAGTAAACTCAACTGATCTCCTTTCATGCGAAAACAAAACTTAAATAAGAAAAAAAAAATAATTTTGTAAACAAAATAATTTTAGGCTATTTTCCTATTAGAAGTCTACATTTATTTAAGTTATATAATAAAAGTAATTCAATGCTCTATATAGGTTATAACATATCTGAACCACAGCTTCTTTACAATCATAGACTTAGGAAGAGATAGATGAAGGCTGCATTCGCCGGTATTGCAGTTTGCAGTAGCGATATATCCAGTAATAAAACAAGGTGTGTTCTTAGGGTGCATCCCGATGGAGAAGAAATAGCGGAACGGAACAGTAACGGAAAAGAGATATGGTGGGGGGTTAACCAATCAGAGTAGTTCCGTTTCAATTCCGTTCCGTTATTTAGTGAGTGGGTTCCCCATGGCACGGAGCTGTTACGGAACGGAAAAGAAACGGAAAAATTTCTAACCTATTCTGTCGAAAGTTCGCAAATAAGTGCAGTGGATCGATCGGTTTGCAACATTTTTATTTTTGCAAATAAAGAGCAATATATGTCGTCATTGGTAGGTATTACATGTAAAAATAAAATATATATGTTAAAATCCTATGTTATTAATATGTTAATGCTAATTAATGTGATATATTTTATTAATTTCCAGAAATTCAAATGTGGATATTGTCGCTGGATTGTTTGGTTCGATGAAGACGGAAAACTTTCACATCCTTGCTTAGCAAATCATGCGAATTTAATAATGGATAAAGATCGAAATCTCTTTATAAATGGTACGTATATTTGTGTACAAGAGAGGCAATATATATATTCAATATAACTAATGGTTAGAGAATATGTAAATGATATATAAATTTGTTGTAAAACTAAATCTGTTATTATTTAGATTCTTTAGAAACACACGTCGAGAGTGAGAATAACAGCAATAACGCCGGAGAGACTGGAGACAGTGACGTAGGATTGTCATTGATGATGGGAATAAGATCATCATCTACGTTGAGGTTGTCACTTGTTGATGTGGAAGGAATTAATGCTGTTGCTCTTTGAACAGGACGCTTTGAACATATCCACATTTGAATTTCTGGAAATTAATGAAATATATCACATTCGGTTAATTAGCATAGGATTTTAACATATATATTTTATTTTCACATGTAATACCTACCGATGACGACATATTGCTCTTTAATGGCAAAAATAAAAATGTTGCAAACCGATCGATCCACTGCACTTATTTGCGAACTTTCGACAGAATAGGTTAGAAATTTTTCCGTTTTTTTTCCGTTCCGTAACAGCTCCGTGCCATGGGGAACCTACTCACTAAATAACGGAACGGAATTGAAACGGAACTACTCTGATTGGTTAACCCCCCACCATATCTCTTTTCCGTTACTGTTCCGTTCCGCTATTTCTTCTCCATCGGGATGCACCCTTACGCAGCTATTTTTTTCAGCCAATGAACAGAGGTCCCAACTCTGCGCCATTTTCTCGCGCCAATTTTGAATACGACTAAGTTTATACATATATAAAGCAGACGTAAAAATAGAAAATAGACGTTCGCTAAATACTTGTAATATTATTATTTTGAATATTATTATAGCTATTATATAATAACGTTTATTAAATTTTTGTAATTGTATAATATTATTCTTATTTTAGATGTTATAAGTAAACATTGAAAACACTATACGTTTACATTTTACTACAATAAATGGTTATAAAAATGTAATAAATAATAAATAAGTATTAAGTCCTGTTCGGAATAATTCTGTCCAACTACATATAAACCCGTGCTGATTGGGATATTAGTAATACTGAATGATGGAATGGTAAATAAGGAATCAATTAATTATGTTTTATGTAATCTTTTTATTTATAATTTTTGACATTTTTTTGTTGAATTTTCTCCGGTTGTTTTCAGCCATGATAGATTTACTAATGTTTCGTAAATGAATATACGTTCGCGTTCGTATGAGGCATAATAATGGTTTTTCCGGTATTATTATTGTATTCTTAATTTTTGCTATAACTATCATAGCTAAATTTCTAAAAATCCACAACCCTTTTTTAAAAAATAAACCATGATACTTTTGAAATTCGGCATTCATGACCCTAGCGACAGTCATTAGATCATCTGTATAAGTTTGCCTTTAGATATCTGGTAAATCCAATCGAGTTTTGGATCGATTAAAAGCTCACTCGATGTTCTCAATGTGGGAAACTTAGAGGGCCTCTAGATCGAGGGGCGCAATAGTTGATCTAAGTGCTGATTGGCTCGCGTGAATTGCATGCTTTATTCTCTTCATAAGCACATACTTGCATAACGTCAGCCCATAAAAAGATGACAGTATGACAGGCATAACCGCAAGTTTACAAGAAAAATATATTTTTTGCTATATAAATTGAAAACAATACGACGAAAAAGATTGAGGAAAAAAGAAGAGGTAAATTTTTGTTTGTATTAGATTTTGTCTAACATGATTTGAACTTGTTTAATATCTATTTATGTATTTTTGAAAATACTTTTAAATAATATGATTATTTTATATTAATAGGGACATAGAAAGTCTGAACAAAAAATCAAGAATACCACGAACAAATTAAATGGTCAAGCAGTAAATTATAAATCATCCCCATCTAGGTAATTCTTCAGTTTAGCTACAGCAGCACAAAATACGATGAATTTAGGCTCATTCGACGCGTTTTTGCACGAAACATATCTTATTTTTTTCAGCAAGCGACACAAATCGATACAAACATATTCTGTCTTCGTTATTCATTAAAGTTTAAAAACTTTTTAAAAAGTATATATTTATCCTATATATCTCTATTCTCTAATCTTACATTCCGTAATCTAAATTTATTCTCTAATTTTAACATTTCCGTAACCTATTTCTATTCTCCTTGCCTATTAGTAATTATACTATTCCTGATCATGGCATTGTGTTGTGCATTAAACTGCTCAAATAGATCAGACAGTTAATGTTATGAAAAGGTTTCCTTCTAACACTGAAACTCAAAAATTATGGATTTCGAACATCAATAGATCAAACTACAAATTTTCTATTAATTCCTATCTCTGTCAGGTAAACTATCTCCTTTGCTTTTATTAAATAAATAAATATTTTAAATAAATATAAGTAAATAAATAAATAATAAAACAACAACTAATATAATATATAAAAAACTAATATATAAAAAAATGTAAATATAAATATAAATGTTATAATTAATAAATCAATGAATATAAAATATTAATATAATAATAATAATAATATTAATAATAATAATAATTATTATTATTAATATTATTACTCTTATTATTTATCTTTATTTTTATTATTATTAATTAATTATTAATACTAATTTTTTTATGCAAAGCGAGATCCAACCCATATTGCCCGGTGCTTCGGATGCATGTATTTATATTTATATTAGATTGATTAAAGATTCCATCACATAGAATTCAAAAAAATCAAATACAAATCTGGGTCATGTTCCAAAACTCACTCTGGTAACTAAAATCTATAGTTTACGTCACGTACACTATAGCATTTTAGTTAACTAGAGTGAGTTTTGGAACATGACCCTGTGCTTTTAATCAAAGAGTTTATAGTTATGTACAATGTGTATGTGTGCAATATGTTCAAGTGTATTTTGTGCTAAGTGTTAATATAATTTTCTTATTTTATGTGTACAATGTGTATATGTGCAATATGTTCAAGTGTATTTTGTGCTAACAAGTGTTATATAATTTTTAAGTGTTATATAATATAATATAATTTTTTTATATTATGTGTATAATGTGTGTGTATGTGCAATAAAGTTATGTGTGCGTGATAATGTCATTTGTGCAATGTGTATATGCGTGCATTAATATCATATGTGTTCTTTCGCAAAATAAGAGATCGCAAACGAAGCAGTTGGCAATCGGTAATATTAAAGTCCCTCTAATAGAGGATTCACACTGCGTCCGATGTGGTCCGATGTTTGACGTACGACGATCCGACATCCAATAACAGAATTTATTATTAGAGACAAAAATTTCTTATTGGATGTCGGATCGTCGTACATCGAACATCGAATGCAGTGTGAATAATAAGACTCCATAATAAGAGTTTGGCCAAGAGATACCCACTTTTGATTGGTCCGCACTTTCCGCTCATATGATTGGCTGTGTACACCGTGCATCTTAGCCAACTGCGCATGCGTGATAGTACAAAGTTTCCCTCTCTCCTTCTGTAATATTGCTGTCTCTCTCGCAGAATTTGGCTAAGATTATCTCTTATTAGAGGGACTCTAGATAATATAGGTAAAACAAGCCCTCTCGAATGTTTCCCTTTCACAGGTGCATTTTACATCAGACGAATGGGTGAATAACGACAGGACAAAACTTAAGAAAAATGCTGTTCCAACAGTGTTTTGCCGTTGCCCTACCCTCGATAAGGAGAACAGTGTCCCCGGCCACCAATAGACTGCAACGAAAAAGAGGCCGTCCATCAAAAGAATCCAATGTGGACCACACTGAATTTTGTCCAATGAAAAAAGTATTTGTAGAGCATGATTATTATAGCAGATCTAATGCATTTGATCAAGTAGCAAATTTACCTCCAGACTCAAACTTTGAATCATCATTAGCAAAAACTGGTATTGAAGCAAAAGATGAACAATTATTTTCACCTCCAAACACAAACACTGAATCGTCATTAGCAGTTTGTCTTGAAGCAAGAGATGAACAATTATTTTCACCTTCAAATACAAACACTGAATCGTTATCAGCAGTTTGTTTTGAAGCAAGAGATGAACAATTATTTTCACCTCCAAACACAAACACTGAATCGTCATTAGCAGTTTGTCTTGAAGCAAGAGATAAACAATTATTTTCACCTCCAAACACAAACACTGAATCGTTATCAGCAGTTTGTCTTGAAGCAAGAGATGAACAATTATTTTCACCTCCAAACACAAACACTGAATCGTCATTAGCAGTTTGTCTTGAAGCAAGAGATGATCAAATATCCAGCATAGAAACTATTCCTATATCTGATTCTTTGGTAGAATTGCCGTCTTACAATCATCTTGATCTCGAAGACCCTTGCAATTTAGACAAGTTTAACAAAATTATAGAAGAAAATTCTGAGCTTAGACATGCCTTGAACTGTATTAAACGTGACAGAGACAATTTGAAAAATAAGCTACATAGAACGCAGAAAAGGTACGAAAATCTATGCTTCCATACTTCAAAAAGATTTGAAAATAATCAATTAGACGCTCTCAGTAAAAGTGGTCATCTGAGAGGTGTGAAATGGAGCGATAAAATAGTCCTAAAGGCTCTGAGAATCCATTTTGCATCAAGCACAGTTGGCTATGAATTAATTTCTAACACTCTCTCTCTCAGATGCCTTTTCCATGCATTAGAGTATTGCAAACAGAATGCAGCATCTAAAATTTTCTCCTGGCATATTACAAGAAATTTTTCAAGTATTGCCTGCAAAAATTAATAACATGGCATCCCTTCATAAACATTGCATGTTATCATTTGACGAGATGTCTATAAAAGAGGCTCTTGAATTTGACACATCGACTAATACATATATAGGATACTGCACTGTTCCAGCAGCAAAACCCAGAATGAAAAAAGAATACAAAGCTCAATTTAATAATGATCCTATATTAATTGGGAAAGAACGCGAAAAAATCTCCAAGACCGCTTTTAGCAGCAAAGCTACAAAAGCAATGACATTTATCTTAAGAGGTGTCGCTAAGAGGTGGAAACAGACAGTTCGTTTGTTATAAGTTGACAGGAAATAGTTTTTGTGCTGAAACAGTAAAAAAAATACTGATTGGAATTATTAAAAAGTGCCATGATGTTGGTTTAATGGTACAAGCAATTGTGTCTGACATGGGAAATCGCAGCGTCTGGACAGCTTTTGGTATTAATGTAGGTCCGCATTCTAATAAAATTTGGGTACCTCATCTAATAGATCCAAATATGAAACTTTACATTATGCCAGATCCCGTACACATCTATAAAAATATTGCAGAAATGCTGCGAAGCAATAAAGAAATTTTTATTGCTCAACAATTCGTTACTGAATTCCAGCTTCCTTCTAACTGGGTTAAATTGGATCATTTAAAAACGCTTTGCAAATTTCAAGAAAATATGCGATGGAAGTTAGCACCTGGTCTTTCAGAAGATTATTTATTAATGAATCATTTTGGAAAAATGAAGGTCGGAAATGCTTCCAGAATCTTTAATCCACGTGTTGCTGCAGCACATAATTTCTTGTCATACCTACCAAATGGTGAGTCTGAGATGAGGACAACGGCATGGTTCATTAAGATAGTATACACGTGGTTTAAAAATATGACAGCTTGCATTCCAATTCAAGGACTTAGGAGAAAAAATCCTGAGGCATTTGCAGCTACAGTTCGTAATTTAAATTTAACTATGGATGTATTCCAAACAATGAAAGTTGGTCATGAGTAGAAACCCTGTCAAACAGGAGTCAAAGCTGCTACACTCTGTATTTTAGACCTAAGCACTTTTTACTTGGACGAAGTTGGTTTGGACTTTTTCTTGCCTGGCCGTTTCACAAGTGATATTTGTGAGAACTTGTTTTCAGCCATTCGTTACAAGCGCCCCAATCCATCCGCACTACAGTTCAAGCAACGTTTGAAAACTTGCAGTATTAGTCAATTCGTGAAGCACAATTCTAAGTCCTCCTATGATCTTGATGATCGATCTGAATTGCTGAATTTATTAGATGCAGAAAACATGAAAATATCCGAAGATATTCGGTCACTTAATTCTCCATCTCTTGATGAAGAGGAAGAAATCATTCTTGCATGTCTCTCAGCTCAAGTTTTTTATAGTCTTGAGAACATTCCAGAAAATGATAAATATGTATTTTATAGAGTTTGTGGATATATTGTAAATAAGCTGCAAGAAGAGAAGCCATCATTCAGAGACTACAATGCATGTCTTCAGGCTTGTAGACACAACTCCTTTGAACCACATAGATATGGGAAATTTAATCGTATGACCAATTTTAAAGATGGTGCTCTTTTTGAGGTATCCAATGATGTATTCAAGTTACTTTTGAGCGTTGAGGAAAAAATTATGGCTATTGAGACCTCTTTGCATACCTTAAAGTGACTTGCTAAAATTTTTAGAAGATAAAGTATGTACTGTAACAATTTCTCCCACTTCTCCTTTAAATCTTTAATGTCACAACATTTCTCAAGAAATCATTCATCGGTACATTAAAATGAGAGTTAAGTTGATGAGTGAAAAGCCAACTGAATGTCATGCCTCCAAAGCTGCGTCATCACAGCTTTCCAGTATGAGCATGGGATCCAGATATTTAGCCAGTAAGTTCCATCCTTCCCAAAAAAAAAGTAAATAGTTGCTTTAAGAAAGTTCAACAGCCATAATTGTTTCCTCTAATCAACTGTGATCTTTGATCTATTGATATTTATAATCCTTTCTTTAGAAAAATAGTTGTCACATTATAAAAAAATAATTGCTACATTATTAAAAAAATTAAAATGTTAAAAAGACTTAAAAAAATTTTTTTTAAATACAATGTTTACATATTGTTTTCAATATAAAAATATATAATATATAATATATATATATAATTAATATAATTAATAAATTTAATTTAAGGAAAAATAAATAAAATTTACATACATAAATATTGTATATAAATATTGAAATAAATATAATATTGTGTGTAAAATAATAAGTAATTATGTGTCAATAAGTAATTAAACATAAATATATAATCTATATATATTTATATATAAATATATAATATATAGTATATATAATTATAATATATTTAATAAATTTGCTATAATTTAAGTTAAGCAATAATTAAGGTAAGTGCAAATATATAGTATGTATAAGTAAATAAATATATGTATAAATAAATAAATAAATATTATTATTATATATATATATTATATATATTTTATTTTCATTAAAATAAATTATATTATAAATATATTATAAAAAATAAGATAATATAATTTTAATATAATTATATTGATCGCAATGTTGCATGCTTTATTCTTTTGTGCAGCAATTTCAAGTCAATCAGTTTGCGCCCCTCGTATCTAGAGGCCCTCTAGAACCTAAATACTGACCGTCTAAGATTATGTAGGACACCCTCATTCATATCAAATGCTGCGACCCACTTTCTGAGGGTTGAGAGTGCCGGGAGCGGCAAGTTTTTCTTCTCTCTCAAATACCGGTAACTTTTCGGACTGACACTACGAAGAGAAATAGCTTCTGTGCTACAGCAAAGCACGTAACAATATCGTTAATGTGTACTGGCACGTAATATGCACGTAACTTTGCAGTAGATAAAACAATAACAGATCTACCCCGCGAGCTCTGAGGGGGGGTGAGGGGCGGGGGGAAGGCGCCGGGGGGGACGACTCGTAGGCGAGGAGGAGCGGGGGGGACGAATCGTTGGCGAGGGGTCAGCCGGGGGGGGGGGGCAACTTGATGGCGAGGAGTCAGCCGGGGGGGGACGACTTGGTGGCGAGGGGTCTGCCGGAGGGGGGGGGCACAACGTGGGGGCGAGGGGTCAGCCGGGGGGGGCAACTTGGTGGCGAGGGGTCAGCCGGGGGGGGGCAACTTGGTGGCGAGGGGTCAGCCGGGGGGGGGCGACTTGGTGGCGAGGGGTCAGCCGGGGGGGGGACGACTTGGTGGCGAGGGGTCTGCCGGAGGGGGGGGACAACTTGGTGGCGAGGGGTCAGCCGGGGGGGGGCAACTTGGTGGCGAGGGGTCAGCCGGAGCGGGGGGGACAACTTGGTGGCGAGGGGTCAGCCGGGGGGGGGGACAACTTGGTGGCGAGGGGTCAGCCGGGGCGGGGCGGGGGGGGACGACTTGGTGGCGAGGGGGAGCGGGGAGGGGGACGACAACTTGTTGGTGAGGGGGAGCGGGGGGGGAAGGACGACTCGTTGGTGAGGGGGAGCGAGGGGGGGGGGTCGGCAAGCGTGTCGGGACATGTTTATTAAATATTAATAAACATATCGTATTGACAAGGGGTACCGCCGAGGGGGGGGGGTAGGTGTCCACTTCTACGCCGAGGGTGGTCCCCCGGGGTGGGGGATCATCACTTTATCGGCGCGGGGGTATTACAACGGCGCCGTTCGGCTGCTGGAATTTTATCGGCGAATATAAACAAAAACAGCGAGTTAGACATTTGACTCCACAATGATCTCACCCTTCTAGAACATGCGAGCCGCCATTCGGTTACGGTGTCTCACTACAAAAGCGAGCGTCGATGGCCCTACGACGGTTTGAAGATAAAATAGCCGAGGTAAACAATGATAAAATTTGTCACCGATGACGATTTAACCGTTGCGGAGTCCTTTTCATGTTTTTTTCTAGGAAGAGCCGCTGCCGATTACGATTTAACCGTCGCGGTGGTATTCGGTTATGGCGCGGCATATTACAAAATGCGAGCGCCGATATCCGGCTGCTGGAATGTATAAACAAAATATGTCTAACGATAATTATACGAACGCATAGCATCCGTTGTCGCCAGGATGATTATGGATCCACATCTTGTGGATCAGTCTTCGGCTAGTTTTCGCGACGCGAACGTTCATATTCGAGGGTGAAGTTTTTTTGTGTCAAGTATTCAATACAGAAGAATATTTTTCACGATAAAGGAGATGACAATAATTCCGATATGGATCGCGAGTTAACGGACGACAGTGACTACTTCAGTGACGACGACGACAATCATGAAGAAGTCATCGATAGAATAGTGCTAAATTTACGTGAAAGACATTGCGTAATATATTTTTATTATTCAACGGGTGGTGCACTTGCACTATGTGCTCCGTGTATGGTTGCACTATGGGACCTTGATTTCGGCATGTACGCTCGCCTAAAACACTTCGTTGAGAGACGCGGAACGACGCATGGCCGGTATTGTTCAAGATGTCGTGAATCATTGTTTATGATATTTCCGCGTAATATGTGCCCGATTTGCACACGATAAGAAAAAAAACATTATCGCGGCTCTTAAAAGTTGATACTTGGGGCTAAAGTTCTTGTGGCGAGTAAACGGTATAAAAAAACATTTTTTTTCAAAAAACAGTGAACAATAATTTCGAGGCAACAATGGATGTAGATTCATCCGACGAGGATCGTCCGTTGTCGCCGGACAGCACCTATAACAGCGATGAAGACAATAACCGTAGAGAAGTTATGAAAAAAATAGTGTCGCGTCCCGAATTTTTAGCGTTGGATGGACGTACAAAGTGTTGCGCAATTTATTTTTATTTTGAATACGGCTCAGATAACTTGTGTTATTCGTGTATGATCGCTTCACCAGACACTGGTGAGCACATACGTGAACGTCGAGAGCATGTAACCGAGCCGTACGACGTAATGACCATTCAATTTTGCACAGATTGTCGTAATACTCCATTGTTTCAAATATATCCATGCAACATGTGCCCGATTTGCATGAAGTAATAAAAAAAACATTATTGCGAGTGGGACATTATACAAAACGTGCACAACATGGTGTGGATAATTGAAGAGGAATCTGTGGAGCCTCCAAAATCTGACGATGATATACAAATGGAATGTATTACAACAGATATCATCGATGGTTTGCGTGAAGAAGATCAAGGAGTGAAATTGACGGATGTGCAACGAATATCGCCGGTGCAGTTTCTTCGCGATCGCGAACTCGGTATACGCGGAACCGGTCAACGCTTCGCTAGACAAAGAGTCGTTATCAATACCGATTCTCCTTATAATTGGGATTCTAACGTTAGACGAAAAGTGTATCGACGGCTGCGGGACGAGTGCGTTAGCGAGGAAGAATCACGTGCAGCTCGCCGTGCTGACGTTGTGCCGTATCAAATTAGACCTATTGTTGACTATCGCTATTGGGCGTCTAAATTTTGTGAACAGCTCTATGATTGTGAAGCAACATACATTAAGATTCATACAGGTATTGGGAAATACGTCGAATTGGTGGTGATGAACAATTCGATACGTATGTATATGTACCCTGCCCGTATCAATAATCCTAATCATCTATTGATGTTTCAAAAAACCTTTGAACGTGACTTTGATGATGTTGATAATTGGGAGCATAATCATGGATTTAATGTCCCCTACTTCAGTTCTGATTCTTTTATGTTTGCGCACTTTCGCATTCAAAGTGGCAAACGATATTGTCCAGCGTGCGATCGAATCACGTGCAAGTGCTCCATCGAAGAATGTGATGTTATTTAAAAAAGACAATATTAAAAAACAAAAAACATGGAACATCTCGATCAAACGGAACGCGACCTGGTGGAAGGATCCAACCAAATCGCTAGCTTGGGCGAATATCTCGCATGGGAACAGCGATGCGAGAAGTTTATTGAGCAGCTCGAAGAAGACTGTCGTTCCAAACGTCCGCGGCTCTCAGACGGCTCTCAGACTGTCGGAAACAGATCATCTTTAGTGGCAAGAATCGCGCGACTCGATGGTGCGAAGACTCGATTACAGAGACGGTTCGTACATATCGGTGGCGAGCACGCGGCGGGCAGTAGTAGCGGTAACGAAAACGCGGAAAGACTCGTTTGGCGAGAGATCGATGCCGCGTTCGAATGGCGTGTATTGACCGGTGCGGTGATAAATATCAATTACATCGAACCGCGAAAATTTCTCGAAGACGCCGAAGTCATCGTGCTCGATCGTGTGCGGAACGTCATGCAAAGACACGCAAGTGTAAAGATAAACACCGTGTTCAACGGCGAGTTTGTGACGGGTGACAAACGTGCGAACAAAAGTGTCAGCACGGGAAACCGTGAACTCTTTCGTGCGTCCGATCTGCGCGAGTGGTACGAGCTACACGTTATCGAGCCTACTTTATCGCGTCTCGAAGAGTTTCAGGAACGCGATAGCGGATGGGCGTTGTCGCGTATACTCAATTTGACAGTGAACGTGAACAAGTACAATTCTTTGCGCGTGGGATGTTACATCAATTTACCGCAAAAAATTAAATAAAAAAAAGCGGTGATAAACGTGCAATCGATGGACAATGCGTGCTTCGCGTGGTCAGTGGTGGCTGCTTTACATCCAGCCGAAAGAAATTCAGAACGGGAATCCTCGTACCCTGATTACACAACAGTATTAAATTTACAAGGCATTGAGTTTCCAATGACTTTGAAACAGATTAAAAATTTTGAAAATCACAACAATATATCCATCAATGTGTATGCCATCGAAGGAGAGAAAACACCGAACGTTCTCCCGATACGGCTCACCGACCGGAAGAAAGAAAAGCACGTAAATCTGCTGTACGTGCAGGACCCGCGAGACGACAACGTGGGACATTTCGCGTGGATAAAAAATCTATCCCGCCTCGTGAGCTCGCAATTGAGCAGGTACAATGGCCGAAAATACATTTGCGATCGGTGAGTACTTATACTCCTTTTAATAAAATTATAAAATATTTTATTTTTTTATTTAATAATTTTTAAAATTGTGTTTTTTCTTTTTTTGCAGATGTTTACATTATTTTCATTCGAGCGAGAAATTCGAAGCCCACGGAGTAGACTGCCGAGAGATAAACAACTGTGCCATCCGACTACCGAGCGAGGACGACAAGTGGCTGAGATTCAAGAATCACAGCAGGAAGGAACGACTTCCGTTCGTCGTGTACGCCGACCTGGAATGTACCCTCGAGAAAACGGATGCGGATCCGACAACGTCCACATACACGTCTCAACATCATCGGGTATTTAGCATAGGATATTACGTGCGGTGCTCGTACGACGAC